>NC_091162.1:30148678-30226530 GCF_040958095.1 Procambarus clarkii
TATCATCTAGAAGAAAATGGGGACATTGAAACAGTTGATAAACTCGATTTAAGGAGAGGTCACTATGGGGGACTTCAAAATTTTTTTAATGAGTGTAATTGTACAGAATTGTTGCTAGGCAGGAAAGTAAATGAAATGTATGCCAAATTTTTAAAAATATACGAGGAAGGCACACAAACATTCATACCAAAACAGAGAGGCAGGGCCAGAAAACAGGATTGGTTCGACAGAAATTGTGAAAGGGCCAGAGACCAAAAGACACAAAAATAGAATCAGTATAGGAAGAGGCCAAACCCCCCAAACATACCAGCGATACAAAGATGCGAGAAACAACTATACGGCAGTAAGGAGAGAGGCAGAAAGAAATTTTGAAAAAGGGATAGCGGATAAATGTAAAACACATACATTTCCTCATTTGTCGTGTCTTTCCAACGTGTCATGCGAGAGGCAGGTAAAATGCCAGAGTCAATGAGGACGTGAGTGTATCTGTTCATCTCTGCCACAAGATGGTCCATAAATTCCTAATCAAAATATGTCATAAAATAATCTACTTTAGCCATATCATCACCAGTATAGGGGAATAAGGCTGTCACACCAACATCAGTATCATCAAATGTTGAAATTTGTGAGACAAAAGTCTCACAATCCTCCCACACAAGTACACCAGTGGTTTTGGTTCTGGCGCCAACACCAAGGCCAACACCAGCACGAGCACCACCAGCATGGGCCCCAACAACACAGCTCCATCGTCTTGTGCAAGAGCTGTGTATGGGTATGCCAGGAGATGAGTGTGTTCTGTGTAATATAGGCTGACCACGAACACCTATTGTTGAGGGAACACTGTAGCCTTTGTCTTCAGGCCGCATGACATGCTGGCGCTTGCCTGGGTGTGTTGCTGGGGCAGTAAAACCCCACCTAGTAACACCATCGCTGCTTGTACTCGGTTTGTCAACACTGCTTGTATCGGAGCCTATGTCATTGAAGCCCGAGAATGACTCATCACATGTAGTATCCCCAAATAAACTCACATCAAGGAACACACAAGGTGATGGTGACTAGTGGTGTTGACCCAGGGCAGCGAGGGAGGCCAGGTGAGGCACATGTACTATACACACTTGCAACATCGTCCACCTCGGCTTCCCCTTCACTCGTGCCTGACCTCTGCGTTAGGTCTTTTTTTTTAGACTGTAGTCTAAATCGTCATTGATGGCTCCATCATCATACAGTATGTCTCGTATTTGGTCCTCTGAGAGTCGTTTTGCTGGACCAGAGCCGACTGTGGACTAGGAGCTCGTAGATGATGTGTCAGACGTGGTTGCTTCCTTGAAACTGAGGCTTACCATTGCCTTGGGGCAGGCTAGGATTTTTGTCAAAATGGCAGACGATCACTGGAAGCCTCAGGCATGCATTTCGTACCCGCGTCCCCACGTGTCAGCTTTGAATCGTACGCTATCCCTATGAGATCCTTGAGGCGCATTGCGCACAACCCATTAAGAGCTTCAAGGTGTGTTGCGCAGTGCAGTGGTGAAGGAACACAAAAGAAGTGTTAAGTCTGCAGGCACAAACAATGCGCTCTTCTGTCAAGTTAGGGACTCTAATCATCCAGTGATTGGTCTTCTTCTAAGGTAATCTTTTGTGCCTCTACTCTTCACAGATGCCATTGTGTTGGATTGACTCTGATACACAGCCTACCCAAAATGAACCTTAGTCCTGGCTTTGTTGGTGTTGACTCTTCCCTTTCACAGTATATACTTGAGTGCTCTAACCTTCTTATTAATTAACATGATCTGATTTAAACATTGCCTCTGTTGCTTATTCCTACCCCCTTTTCTTATTCTTACCTTCCTATTTTTCTTATTCTTACATTTATCCTATTCTTATGTTCATCCTATTCTCATATTCATCCTATTCTACCTTATTTTTACATTCATCCTATTCCCACCTTATTCTTACATTCATCCTATTCTTACCTTTCTCTTACCTGCTCCTCACCTCACTCTCTTACCTTATATCTGCCTGTACCTTCCTCTCTTCTTTCCCACAGCTTGATAATGGTCCAGGACGGACTGAACGTCGTTTCTTCACTTTGTGATGTGTGGTTTGGTCATCATATCTTCAGCCACAGTATTGTCACCTCAATGTCTGCAAAGAAGCTATTGAGGGGGCTCTCCCAGAAAACAAAATATGGAAATAGATAGCTAAAGGGTAAATTATAATAAACATTTAAGAATGGCAATCCGGCAGCATGCTTAACCTCGGTTTACTCTTGGGAATAAAGCCAGTGTTAACTGGTAATTTGTCTTACCATAAGGTTGGCATTACAGATGTGATGTTTGATGATGCCCCCACCGACAATAATCATCCCTGTGTTCAAGGATTTCTTGGCAAACTGATTTATCTTGCGTAAGTCTGAAATGTCATAATTCTCAATCAAGGGTAAATGGGAGATAAAGCTTTTAAATAGGTTTAAAAGTAAGACAAGGTTGTTTAAATTCCATGTAGCATTATAAGAAACATGGACAGAGCTATTTAAGAAAAGCAAACAAAACTGGGCATGATGGGCATAAAGTGTGTGTGTGTAATGAACTTCCATTTTCCCCCTCCCCTCCCCATCTCATAAAGCTGAATGGAGAACCCAGTGGGACCTGAAAGGAGAACTTGGTGGGACTAGCTGGCTCGACTGCCTTTGCACTCGAATTGGAAGGGGCAACCCACAAAGTTGGCCGAGCCACAGCCCGAGATAAACCCTGCCCTGACCCCGAAACCCTTGGACACTTTGTGGCCAGAAGCAGGGACGAGGAAGAGAGGAAGGGCAAACCACACTTGAAGGGGAAGGAAGACTCAGCTGATCTAGGCTGGCTCCCCTCCTTCCCCTACCCCCACCAAAAAGGAGGTGGTTTGGAACCACCTCCTCCACCTCTAGTTCCAAAAGGAACTAGTTGGGGGCTGGTTTGACAAAGTCTTGCTTCTTTGTTTTCTTGTTGAAGGAGTTGACATTTTGACATTTTGAAGGCTCTGGTCTCATTTTTCAACCCTGCAGTAGTCTGTTTTGATTTATCTACCTTTCTGGGTGCTTCCATGGTCGATGGCAAGATGACATACTTTAAATGTAAATTGTTCATGAGCCATTGCTCCCTGCACCTCTCTGAGGGGGAGCCAAGTTCTGGCTTATGGTCCCTGGCAGGCATACAAGAACTCTGTGACTATTGACTCCAACTAATATGGCACTTCATCAGTAAGACAGCTTCAAGTAACCTCCAAGCTCATCCGGAAACTGGCGTTTCATTACATTCAACGCTGGTTTTCTGGGGGTAGCCCCGGAGGCTCCCTGAAGCTATTCAAACTGATTACGTGCTTTATTAGTTTGGGGTCATCAGTCACTTGGAGTTCTTATCCTACCTGGGACCATGTGCCAAAACATGGCCTCCTCAGAGAGGCGCAGGGAGCAATGGCGTATGAGCACTCTACATGTACATATCTTGTTATATTCTGCCATTGATCAGGGCAGTGTCCCAGAGACAAGAGCTCTAAAACAAGTAAGCTGGTAAAATGGAATCTACCACCCGAAAAAGTGAAGAACTTTTCACAAAGAGAAAGAAATGAAGAAACTAGTAACTCTGTGCACAAACTAGTACTCCAGCTTGTTAGAGGCTCTTTCACCCCCCCCCCCCCCCCACCCCACCCATCCTGTGATCTGTACTTGGTGGTCACAGGACACCTCTGGCCTCACTTTCCTGTCTGGATTTTGCCTTGTGTGGCAGTGCCATCTGTGTGTGTGGGGTGTTAGCCAAGTGCTCTTTGTGCTCGGAGCTGCATGGGAGCCTTCATAGGGTGCTCCGTAAGTACTACCCACGCGCATCAGGGTTACTTCCCTGGGCATTTGGGACTTGCTCCCTGTTGAGTGCTTCGTTGCTTGACGTTGTCTCTGCCCTTGGGATACATTGGGGATCTTTTGCATTCCATCTTGCCCCAGGTAGGGAAGCATTGTTGGCTGGGGAGGGCACACTGTGGATTGCAGTCTGCTTATAACATTGTGACAGCTGACGTTTCTCTCCGACAGCCAGTTTGCTTGAAGTGTTGTTTTAGGGCTAATTACTTTTCTTTGTGGGTGTTTGCCCTGTTTTGGATAAAGAGGGTCTGCATTGCAGCTTATTAGGTTAGCCTAGGTTGTGTTGGGTCTCCTTCTCTGCTGTCCCAGAGGTTCGACCACTGCTACTGGGTGTCAGTTTACCAGCTTTCAAGCAGGGGGGTCTACCGGCTTAGCGAGCCACAGTGCTGGTGCTTCCTGTAGGGATAATGTACCCTGCGGTCCTTGGTAAACGTCAAGTCAAGTCTGGCCTCGGGCCGGGCTTGGGGAGTAGAAGAACTCCCAGAACCCCATCAGCCAGGTATCAACCAGGTAAACCCTCGTGGGCTAGGCTGGTAACATGGATCTGTCCAAGTCCACTCTCGCCTTTTGCATGTTGACAGTAGTTCGGCACCCCTGCCGTGGGGTGACGATCACCTTTTCTGCCTCCGTCATGCTGCCTGTTGCGTCGGTGACACCTTCGACCCGGAGTCTTGCAAGACATGTTCTCTGCTTGTACTTCAGTTCACAGATTCCTCATCTGTGGATGAGAGGTTTCAGGCTGCGGCTGCATTGCAAGCTCGCTTCTCTTCCTTACAATGCGCCAGGTTGATTGCCCAATTGGAGGCCCTGGAGCTGCCCCATTTGGGTTTTAGGGAGCAGGATTTGGGGGGGGGGTCACTTCGACCTTGGTTCTGTCTGTGCCCCTGCTTCCCTCCCAGGTGGGCGTGGTTCGCCCTGCTCTTTTCCCTCTGATTCTGGCTCCAAAATGTCTAAGGATTGCAGAGTCAGGGCAGGGTATAATTTAGGATGAGGCTCTTGTGGCTTCGGGGGTTGTCCCTTCCGTTTCGGGTGCGGAGGTTGTTGAGCCAGCCGAGGCTTCTGGTTTATTCCAGCTGCCTTCCTTCTCAGAAGCCTTTCCCTTTGACTCTACCTTGTCTTCTGGGGTGGTGGGCATAGAAGAGGGCTTGGTGCACCCCCGACAGTGGACCTCCCCAGGGCCACTGTCAGGGGTTCCCGGGGCTAAGGGGGAGTCCGCTTGAGTGCTTGGGCTCCTCTTGACCCTACTTGGGTACTTGTGCCTTCTGGGCAGGAATTGTTGCTACAGGGAAGGTTCTTTTTTTTTAACCCCCCCGTCCCTCTTTGAGTTTGAGTTAGGTGCAGCTCCCCCCCCATCCTCTCCCCTTTCAATTCATTAATGGGTACCTTTAGGTTCCCTGGATTTGTCCTTCCGGAAGTTTCCTTCTTCTAGGATTTCTTTTGGGGATATTCGTGAGGCTCTAGGTGCATACCTTCTGCGAGACCCGGTTTTTGCCTTTGTGATGGATCCGGCTTCTTTTAAGTTCGACTCTTCTTCTCTGTATTGGGTGCATTACGAAGTTCCGGAGTCTTCCTGGCTGGCAAACTGCACTCTTTTCTCTTTGGGGGCTTGGCATGGTTTTTGTCATTCCCGCACGCTTGAGTGGTGGGAGGTCTCTTCAGTATTGCAGGTGTTCTTAGGGGGGCTCGGTTGAGTTCCTTAATGTTTGCCTCTTCGCTCCTGCGCTTCCTCGTGATGTAGGTTTGGAGCAATTTCATGCTCAGGTGCCCACTCTTTCAATTGCTTCGTCGACTGAAGACCACCGGTCACATGGTCATTTGGCTTCGGTCTTCTGGAGTTGTCTTTGGATTGGCTTTCGGAGGACGTGGGGGTGAGGGGTCATCGACTGTGGGTCTCAGCTGCCAAGACTTCATCTGCCATTCCGAAACTAGTTGTACTGATCCTCTGGGAGGCGATTTCTATGTTTTTCTCCTCTTGCCTTGCGTGTTGGAGGGTTGTCCTAGCTCTCTCCTTAGATTCGGCATGGGCCCTGGCTCTGCAGTCTTCATCACCCTCTTGTTCTCTTTTGTTCCCTGAGGACGCAGGGGGGGGGAAGGGGGGAAAGGGGGGTAAACCAAACCTACCGGAGAGGGAAGAGGAGGTGCAGACGGAACCAAGGTAGAGTGTCTCCAATTCCAAGTCCCTAAAACACAAACGGACCAGATCCAAGGTAGTCATCCGGGCACACAAAGTTGCAAGACTGAAAACCGCAGATGCAAAACCCGTTCTGCTTGAAACTTCTAGTCTTCCACAGAAGACTGGGTGATCGTGAGGACATGGGAGGGAACAAGTCCCACACAACTCTGTGTCGTAGGTGTCACTGACCTAACAAGCAGCATGGCGGAGGCTGAAAGAATGAACGTTCTTGAGTATCACCTGGGACAAAACCCTCAAATTCACACAGGGCGAGAGCGGGCTCGGAAGAGGTATCCATACCCGAAGGGGTTTTCCGGGGCCTGCAGGGAGAATGAGTCTTGCAGGAAGCCCAGGCACTGGGGGCTGCAGCACCAGAAACCCTGTCAATACAGGCAACCAGATCACCCAAAGCCTAAGGAAAAGTCAAGGGGGACAGTAACGGGGTTTAGCTGCATACACTCTAGGTTAGGCCCTAATAAAGTGAAAGGAAGGACACAAGGAAAACTACAAAATACAATAAAAAGAAAAAACCCAAGACGAGACTGTGGCAAACGAGCAGCCTTGGAGAAACATTGGCACGCTCAAGAACATCTGTGGAAGCTGCAGGCTGAACAACCGCAGTGCGCCCCACAAGCCGAAAATGACCTCAAACCCCAGGCGAGACAGAAAGCCCAAGACCCCTGGGTTACCTTAAAGGCAAGGACCAGCCTCTAGGGAGGAGGCCTCTCTAAAGGAAGCATACCCCGAATGCCCCAGGGAAGAAAACCCTGAACATGCAAAGGTAGCACTCACTGAATGCACAGGGAAGAAAACCCTGACCACATGCAGCCCAGACACACTTAAAACTCCTGGCTCACAAACACTTCTGTATAAACACTGCCAAAAGGCAAGAGAACACCAAAGAAAATGAGGAATTGGAGCCAGAGCAACACAACTGCTCGGTGACACATTACGAAGAACTGAAGGCAGTTGGCACCTCCCATCCCCCCTCCCCCCAGCAAGGAAAAAAAGGAGTGAGGAAACTAGCAGTGAGCTAGTTTACCTATGTTTTGTTGTTTCTTTAGTTATTGGGGGAGTTCTTTTGGCACTTTGGGGGACTTTGGTCACATTTCTAAACCAGGCATGGTTTGTTTTGATTTTCCTATCTTTCTGGGTGTCTTTCATTGGTTGTGGCACAGATGACATCCTTTAAATGTAAAGTGATCATTGGCAATTGCTTCCTGTGCCTCTCTGAGGGGACCAGGTTCTGGCTCGTGGTTCCCGGTAGGCACAAAGAACTCTACAACTGATGATGCTTGGTAATAAGGCACCTAATCAGTGATGATAACTTCAGGGAGGCAATGGGGCTCCCCACAGAAAAATTGTGCTAAAATACATCCTAGACATTGTAAATAATGTCGCAATCATGAATAAGTTCGAGGCAACTTTGGCTGATTGAATGCCACATGTGACACTATGGGGACGCACACTGCATGAACGAGCAAGTTTGATGATGTCACTGAGATTTCTAGGCTCATTCACGTCATTCAGGAAAGACATTTTGTCATTTTTAGAAGCCCAAAAATTTGTTTGAAGCTGCCCCAGGGTTAATGGCCTGGGGTGATGGTGATTGAAAGGATCTCAACATTGGGAACTTATACCCAACTGGTCTGACTGTCATTTGGTCATATCCTTGTGAAAGCTGAATATTGCCTAAGGAAACATCTGAGTTTTCAAATTTGAAAGAGATGGAGGGGGAAAAGATCCCTTCTGAATACCAAGAAGCAAAAAACCAGCGTTGAATGTAATGAAACGCCATTTTCTGGGTGAGACCCGGAGGCTCCCTGGAGCTTTACCGGCTGATATGCTAATGTCAGACTTTGGCATCAGTCATGTGTATGGAGTTCTAGGGCCTACCGGGGACCACGAGCCAGAACCTGGCCCCCTCAGAGAGGCAAGGGGAGCAATGGCCTATAGAAACCCCCGTGTGGTTGGAAGCATTCTATGTCTGCCATTGACCGGGTCAAGCATCCAGAAAGGTAAGCATTCCAAAACAAACCCCTATTCTGGTGAAAATTGCTACCTAAAGCCGAACTAGTGGATAGAACTCTTCAACAGAAAACAAGGAAACTAGTATGACGTCATACGTCACCGCGCCGCTGTCTGCGCAGCTCCCCCCTCCCCGGGAGGGGGAAGGGGGAGCCCCAGACCTCCCACGCCGGCTATCCACCCATCAGTTCTGAGGCTGGATGTCAAAACACGCGAAAAACGCCGACCGGGGGGGGAGGGAGGGTTACCGGGGTGCCTCCGGGTCTCACCCACAAAAATGGCGTTTCATTACATTCAACGCTGGTTTTCTGGGGGGAGCCCCGTCGGCTCCCCGGAGCTAACTACCCACAGAGGAAGGTCAAAGGGACAGAACCGGGAGGCGGACACCACGCACCCCCCAAGGAGGCGAGACAACCAGCAGCAAACGCCAACCCAAGGCGCCACAGCCCCGAAAATCCCGGGAACAACACGAGAACCACAAGCAGCAAGGCCCCTGCACGAACACCAAAAATCCATGCCCGAAAGACCGCAAGGCCACGTCGCCCAGACGGCAGCGAAGCCACGAACGCCACAGGCATGAGGGAAGAACACAGGCAGCTTAGCCGCAAGAACACGGCTGACCACCCGGGACACTATCACCCGCGAACCGGGAAGAACAGAACCGGATCAACGAAAAACGCGCTCCGGACCCAAACAACAGCGGAGGGCCGCCACTGAACACAAAAACGACACACCCCCGGCCCGACCAACGAAGCACCAACAAACCCTGGACCCCTCCAGAATGCAGCAGCCCCACCCCGCGCCAGAAAAGATGGAGACTGCTGCCACCAAACAACCAAAACGCTAAAACCGAAGGAGCAAGAAAACTCAGCGACTCGACCCCCAGAGGCAAAGGCCCAAAGGAAAGAGCCGACGAAAAAACACACCGGAACCGAAGGGGCACTACCAACCGAGGAGAAGACAGAGCACGCTGACCAGAGACCAGGATGGTGCAAGCGGCGCACGAACAGGCCGGAGGTGAAACGACGCACAAAACAGCTGACTAACGGTGCAGAAGCAACACCAAGACCGAAGGCAAGCTGAAGCGGCTCCGCCAGCGCCGCACGAAAAGAGGCGACAGTATGTGGCAAGACGACGGCCCCCAACCCCTACCAGAAAACCAAGCCGAGAGTAAACCAAGCTAACAAGAGTAACCACCTAAGAAGGGACAGGAAAAGGAAGGACCGCCAAAATACCCCATACTGCCGCCAAGAGAAGCACGCAGGTGGGACACCTACCACGAAGCCACCCGACCACCAACCGGAGGCGAGACCGCGAGGCAGAACATAAGCAGCCCCGACAAGGCCCCTCCGAGCCCAGGAAAAAGGCGGAGCCGCGGGAAGATCTCGGGCGCGACCACCGAAACCCAGGCGGCACAAGGAGATGGAACCGAAGCAACCAACGAAGGCAGACCCCCCACCAGGTAGATAAACAAAAAGAAAAAGAAAACGCCGCAAGAGGACAGCGTACCCAAGCGGAACAGAGCCGGCCGTTATGATTGGTAAAGACAAGCTGCACAGTACCCTGTGCCCCACCAGTGCAAAAACTGCCCCTTACTCTAAGGCAAACAAGGGAGACAGAACACCCGAGCACACAAAGAGCAGCCGAAAACCAAGCAGTAAACGGCCAAGCAGGGGCAGGACCCAAGGAACTTGTGGAAGATGGCCCCAAGCCCCAAGGGCAGTACTTACAGGGCACCTAGGGAAGGGAACCCTAGGCGCATGCAGCCCGAGTACTGAAGAATCACTCCCGGCTCACACACCACCTAGAAAACAGACACCACACTCTAGGTACAGTGCTGAAACAACCACTGGAGCCGGAGCACATAACCGTTGCCTATAGCATCAGCCTCAGAACTGATGGGTGGATAGCCGGCGTGGGAGGTCTGGGGCTCCCCCTTCCCCCTCCCGGGGAGAGGGGAGCTGCGCAGACAGCGGCGCGGTGACGTATGACGTCATACTAGTTTCCTTGTTTTCTGTTGAAGAGTTCTATCCACTAGTTCGGCTTTAGGTAGCAATTTTCACCAGAATAGGGGTTTGTTTTGGAATGCTTACCTTTCTGGATGCTTGACCCAGTCGATGGCAGACATAGAATGCTTCCAACCACACGGGAGTTTCTATAGGCCATTGCTCCCCTTGCCTCTCTGAGGGGGCCAGGTTCTGGCTCATGGTCCCCGGTAGGCCCTAGAATTCCATACACATGACTGATGCCAAAGTCTGACATTAGCATATCAGCCGGTAAAGCTCCGGGGAGCCGACGGGGCTCCCCCCAGAAAACCAGAGTTGAATGTAATGAAACACCATTTTCTGGGTGAGCCCCGGAGGCTCACCCAGAAAAATATATATATATATATATATATATATATATATATATATATATTTTGGTAGCAGTCTTTCCTGTAGACATATATTATTAAATATGACCGAAAAAGTAAGATTAATAATTCTAACACGAATTTTTTCAATCTTTCGTACATTACGCTTCACTGTTGGAGGTAAATCAAAAATCACTTCTCCAAAATTCATTTTTATTTCTAGTCTGACGCGACACGGGCGCGTTTCGTAAAACTTATTACATTTTCAAAGACTTCACAAATACACAACTGATTAGAACTTACGTCTCTCTGATATTATATCTACATTTGAGTGAGGTGGGAAGGGTGATGTGGCATTAACACAAGACAGAACAGGAGGGGATATTAATAGGGTATTAAAAGTATCAACACAAGACAGAACAGAAACAATGGGTATTGAATAGAAGTGTTTGTAGAAAGCCTATTGGTCCATATTTCTTGATGCTTCTATATTGGAGCGGAGTCTTGAGGTGGGTAGAATATAGTTGTGCAATAATTGGCTGTTGATTGCTGGTGTTGACTTCTTGATGTGTAGTGCCTCGCAAACGTCAAGCCGCCTGCTATCGCTGTATCTATCGATGATTTCTGTGTTGTTTACTAGGATTTCTCTGGCGATGGTTTGGTTATGGGAAGAGATTATATGTTCCTTAATGGAGCCCTGTTGCTTATGCATCGTTAAACGCCTAGAAAGAGATGTTGTTGTCTTGCCTATATACTGGGTTTTTTGGAGCTTACAGTCCCCAAGTGGGCATTTGAAGGCATAGACGACGTTAGTCTCTTTTAAAGCGTTCTGTTTTGTGTCTGGAGAGTTTCTCATGAGTAGGCTGGCCGTTTTTCTGGTTTTATAGTAAATCGTCAGTTGTATCCTCTGATTTTTGTCTGTAGGGATAACGTTTCTATTAACAATATCTTTCAGGACCCTTTCCTCCGTTTTATGAGCTGTGGAAAAGAAGTTCCTGTAAAATAGTCTAATAGGGGGTAAAGGTGTTGTGTTAGTTGTCTCTTCAGAGGTTGCATGGCTTTTCACTTTCCTTCTTATGATGTCTTCGATGAAACCATTGGAGAAGCCATTATTGACTAGGACCTGCCTTACCCTACAGAGTTCTTCGTCGACTTGCTTCCATTCTGAGCTGTGGCTGAGAGCACGGTCGACGTATGCGTTAACAACACTCCTCTTGTACCTGTCGGGGCAGTCGCTGTTGGCATTTAGGCACATTCCTATGTTTGTTTCCTTAGTGTAGACTGCAGTGTGGAAACCTCCGCCCTTTTCCATGACTGTTACATCTAGAAAAGGCAGCTTCCCATCCTTTTCCGTCTCGTAAGTGAAACGCAGCTCGGAACTCTGCTCAAATGCCTCCTTCAGCTCCTGCAGATGTCTGACATCAGGTACCTGTGTAAAAATGTCGTCAACATACCTGCAGTATATGGCCGGTTTCAAGTTCATGTCGACTATGACTTTTTGCTCGATGGTACCCATGTAGAAGTTTGCAAACAGGACACCTAGGGGAGAACCCATGGCGACCCCATCTACTTGCTTATACATGTGCCCATCCGGGCTCAAGAAGGGTGCCTCTTTAGTACAAGCTTGGAGTAGTTTCCTCAGAATACTTTCTGGCATGTCAAGAAGAGTACAGGCTGGATCACGATACACTCTGTCGGCTATCATTCCGATTGTCTCGTCCACAGGTACGTTGGTAAACAGCGATTCTACGTCCAACGAGGCTCTTATCCCTGTGGCCCGTGTGCCCCGCAGTAAGTCCACAAATTCCTTTTCTACATGGGTACCATCGAGCAAAAAGTCTTAGTCGACATGAACTTGAAACCGGCCATATACTGCAGGTATGTTGACGACATTTTTACACAGGTACCTGATGTCAGACATCTGCAGGAGCTGAAGGAGGCATTTGAGCAGAGTTCCGTGCTGCGTTTCACTTACGAGACGGAAAAGGATGGGAAGCTGCCTTTTCTAGATGTAACAGTCATGGAAAAGGGCGGAGGTTTCCACACTGCAGTCTACACTAAGGAAACAAACATAGGAATGTGCCTAAATGCCAACAGCGACTGCCCCGACAGGTACAAGAGGAGTGTTGTTAACGCATACGTCGACCGTGCTCTCAGCCACAGCTCAGAATGGAAGCAAGTCGACGAAGAACTCTGTAGGGTAAGGCAGGTCCTAGTCAATAATGGCTTCTCCAATGGTTTCATCGAAGACATCATAAGAAGGAAAGTGAAAAGACATGCAACCTCTGAAGAGACAACTAACACAACACCTATACCCCCTATTAGACTATTTTACAGGAACTTCTTTTCCACAGCTCATAAAACGGAGGAAAGGGTCCTGAAAGATATTGTTAATAGAAACGTTATCCCTACAGACAAAAATCAGAGGATACAACTGACGATTTACTATAAAACCAGAAAAACGGCCAGCCTACTCATGAGAAACTCTCCAGACACAAAACAGAACGCTTTAAAAGAGACTAACGTCGTCTATGCCTTCAAATGCCCACTTGGGGACTGTAAGCTCCAAAAAACCCAGTATATAGGCAAGACAACAACATCTCTTTCTAGGCGTTTAACGATGCATAAACAACAGGGCTCCATTAAGGAACATATAATCTCTTCCCATAACCAAACCATCGCCAGAGAAATCCTAGTAAACAACACAGAAATCATCGATAGATACAGCGATAGCAGGCGGCTTGACGTTTGCGAGGCACTACACATCAAGAAGTCAACACCAGCAATCAACAGCCAATTATTGCACAACTATATTCTACCCACCTCAAGACTCCACTCCAATATAGAAGCATCAAGAAATATGGACCAATAGGCTTTCTACAAACACTTCTATTCAATACCCATTGTTTCTGTTCTGTCTTGTGTTGATACTTTTAATACCCTATTAATATCCCCTCCTGTTCTGTCTTGTGTTAATGCCACATCACCCTTCCCACCTCACTCAAATGTAGATATAATATCAGAGAGACGTAAGTTCTAATCAGTTGTGTATTTGTGAAGTCTTTGAAAATGTAATAAGTTTTACGAAACGCGCCCGTGTCGCGTCAGACTAGAAATAAAAATGAATTTTGGAGAAGTGATTTTTGATTTACCTCCAACAGTGAAGCGTAATGTACGAAAGATTGAGAAAATTCGTGTTAGAATTATTAATCTTACTTTTTCGGTCATATTTAATAATATATATATATATATATATGAATGAAAACTCACACCCCAGAAGTGACTCGAACCCATACTCCCAGAAGCAACGCAACTGGTAACTACAGGGCGCCTTAATCCGCTTGACCATCACGGCCGTCAAAAGGAAGTGATAGCCGAGGCTATTTGAGCCACTTCCCCGACGGCAACTCGGATGGTAATCTTGGGCATAGCATTTCACCAAATCACCTCATTCTTTGGGGCACACGTGAGGAACACAAATGCGAACAAGCCTGAATGGTCCCCAGGACTATATGCGAATGAAAACTCACACCCCAGAAGTGACTCGAACCCATACTCCCAGAAGCAACGCAACTGGTAACTACAGGGCGCCTTAATCCGCTTGACCATCACGGCCGTCAAAAGGAAGTGATAGCCGAGGCTATTTGAGCCACTTCCCCGACGGCAACTCGGATGGTAATCTTGGGCATAGCATTTCACCAAATCACCTCATTCTTTGGGGCACACGTGAGGAACACAATGGTCAAGCGGATTAAGGCGCCCTGTAGTTACCAGTTGCGTTGCTTCTGGGAGTATGGGTTCGAGTCACTTCTGGGGTGTGAGTTTTCATTCGCATATAGTCCTGGGGACCATTCAGGCTTGTTCGCATTTGTGTTCCTCACGTGTGCCCCAAAGAATGAGGTGATTTGGTGAAATGCTATGCCCAAGATTACCATCCGAGTTGCCGTCGGGGAAGTGGCTCAAATAGCCTCGGCTATCACTTCCTTTTGACGGCCGTGATGGTCAAGCGGATTAAGGCGCCCTGTAGTTACCAGTTGCGTTGCTTCTGGGAGTATGGGTTCGAGTCACTTCTGGGGTGTGAGTTTTCATTCGCATATAGTCCTGGGGACCATTCAGGCTTGTTCGCATTTGTGTTCCTCACGTGTGCCCCAAAGAATGAGGTGATTTGGTGAAATGCTATGCCCAAGATTACCATCCGAGTTGCCGTCGGGGAAGTGGCTCAAATAGCCTCGGCTATCACTTCCTTTTGACGGCCGTGATGGTCAAGCGGATTAAGGCGCCCTGTAGTTACCAGTTGCGTTGCTTCTGGGAGTATGGGTTCGAGTCACTTCTGGGGTGTGAGTTTTCATTCGCATATAGTCCTGGGGACCATTCAGGCTTGTTCGCATATATATATATATATGTATATATATATATATATATATATATATATATATATATATATATATATATATATATATATATATATATATATATATATATATATATATATATAAATAAATATGGTATTTTAAATTAAATTAAAGGTATTAATTTATTTGCTTTCAAAGTACTGTACAGTAAGAGAAGGAGAAGGAAATATTTTACCTACCTCCATTAATATCTACAATAAGACCTGGACTCTTAATGCCATGGAAGTACATCATGTCTCCTAAACTACCATCTGTTAGTGCAGGACTGAAGATTGGGATTTTGTTTTTAGCTGCCCAGAATGCAATACTTGATGGATCATTGATTACAGTACCTAGACGTGCTATAATCTTCGATGGTGTCCATACAGTTCCCTGTTCAATAGAATAATGAGAAAAAAATTATTAGACAGATAAATTAACCCTTAACCACCTTGCTGTGCCGAGTTTATTGTGAAATTCCTCGTGCGCATGAAATAGTGTGTTCCCAAAAATTCTTTTTTCTTCATAAAATAATAAATTCCCTTCCCTAAATATGTCTATGTAAAAATAAATACCAAATTCCACTTACCTTTGCTGTAGGGACGTGGACAAGGTGCGCTGTGATGTCATCTGGGGCTGGTCGCCCATGCGTGACACGCCCAGACACAGTCGCGCAGGGCATTCAAGCACCGGGTGTTGCCACAAATATATTTTCAATTATTTGTTTTATGTATTTCCAATGCAGTTTTATTTGTTTTTATCATATATGATGCATACTTGTGTCCTTTACAATATGTATACAGTAGAACGTTCATAATGTTCCATGGAACTGTGATACATATGTCAGTAATGTGTCCACAATAAATATTTATTCTCGCAATATTACTTGTTAAATATTCACTAAAATTACAATATGTACAGTTTCACACACTATTTACACAGTAACACTCTGTATTACACACTCAGTACTTCGAAAGTGAGTAATAATCAACGAAGTAGTCCATGGTGCACAGCATGACTTCGCTCTCGTTACACCAGATACAGATAGATTTTTGCCTCCTGTTTCTTCGTTCTGTGTGCTTGCAAATAATGCACTCACGTACACCCTTGGCATTAGTACCTGTAGATGGTATGTAGCCAAGCTTGTAAAACTAAGGTAGTCTTGAAAAGATTACAGGAAAAGATAAATTTGTAAGGTAGTCGTGAAAAAATCGCTTTGTAAGGTCCCACACAGGAAGAGATTCAGCCAGCCTCAAAGTGTGTCCGTCAGTCAAGAAGAGATTCAGCTATTCTTGAAAATATCTATGGAAAACACCACCATGGAAGCCGCTAACACTGTTCATCTATGCTCTATGCTACTTTTATCAGATGGATCATCTTGAGGTTATCTTGAGTTAATTTCGGGGCTTTTTTAGTGTCCCCGCGGCCCGGTCCTTGACCAGGCCTCCACCCCCAGGTAGCAGCCCGTGACAGCTGACTAACTCTCAGGTACCTATTTACTGCTAGGTAACAGGGACATAGGGTGAAAGAAACTCTGCCCATCGTTTCTCGCTGGCGCCCGGGATCGAACCCGGGACCACAGGATCACAAGTCCAGTGAGCTGTCTGCTCGGCCGACCAGCTCCCTGGTCGTCGCTGAACAACGAACACTGATCATCACTAAACGCAGAAAATGATTCATCTATGTATCATCTAAATAAATTGGAGATAGCATAGGTAGGGCAAGGGTGGCGCTCAGAGCTACAATTGGATACACTCACTGTATCGTCCTCATCGGTGCTGCATCACTGGCATCCAACCTTTGTGTTAGGTCCTTATTGCTCCTAGCTTCATCAATATTATGACTCTTATGTTCTTCAAACAATGTTTGAATGTCACCAACAGAGCACGATATTTCAACACCGCGTCGAACAGGTGTTTGGGAGCCTGAGCCGCATGTGCCACCCATGGTTGCTCACTCAGTACTAACCCAGCCAGCAGCCCTAGGGCATTCAGGGAATATTTTTCCAAGATGGCTGCCTGTCACTGGAGGTCCTAAGAGTCTATTTCATACACAACCAACTTGCACACATTTAGAATGGGTATGAAAAAATCAAGAAGAGTTTTCTCGGTTGGCGCAGTTTCCCACCGACAGAGAATACTTGGTTGGCGCAGTTAAGTGGTTAAGCTTCGCAAAATGTCATATGAAGTCGGACATAGAGCTCAATTTCTAAAATTTGCTAAAATGCTTTCAAATATTTCATGCATAATCTATTAGGCAAATGCTCCAACTTTGTCTAAATGATACCAATGAAACTTGAAAAACAAGAAAATAAAAAAATATTATAAAATTGAATATTGAAAACTTCAGGTTTTGAAATCAGCTTCAAAAAACCAGCGTTGAATGTAATGAAACGCCATTTTCTGGGTGAGCCCAGGAGGCTCCCTGGAACTTATCAGGCTAATGTATGTTATATTAGACCAGGACATTAGCTAAGGAGTTCAGACCTAACAGGGACCAGCGCCAGAACCTGGCCCCTTCAGAGAAGTTTCAGGGAGCAATGGCCCTGGAAAACCCCCTTGTGGTTGTGGTTTTCCTTATCTGCCATCGACCGGGGTTAGGCACCCAGAAAGGTAGGCATAACAAAACAAGCCCCACATGATAAAAAACTAAAACAAAACCCGAACTGAGAGGTAGAAACTCCCTACAATCCCAAGGAAACAAGCAAACATCACACTTTACTGCCACGCCAATCGTCCGCGTAGCCCTTCCTGCCCCGAGAGGGGAAGGGAGAGCCCGGACCTCACCGCGCCGGCTGCCTAGCATCAGTTCGGAGGCTAAGATTCAACCAATGTGAAAAAACCGACGACCAGTGGGAGGGTGGGTTGCCAGGGAGCCTCCGAGGCTCACCCAGAAAATGGCATTTCATTACATTCAATGCTGGTTTTCTGTGGGAAGCCCCTACGGCTCCCTGGAGCTTCATACCCAAAGAGAAGGAAAAGAAAGGGCTGACCCGGGAGGCGGTCACCACAAACTCTGCAATGCAAAGCCGAGACAACAGGCTGCAACCTGTGACCCAAGGCAACAAAAACGCACAGGAGCAGACGCGCGCATAAAGAACGGGCAGCCAGGAACCTGTGCGACCCTCAAATCCTCGTGCCCAAAATGAGTCCTAGACGTCACCAATACAGCAGCGAAAGCTGCAAACGTCCGAACAGCACGGGCGCAAGGACAGACCGCAGGTTGGAGGACCTAAAAACTCTGCGGACGACCTGGGAGACCCGAGCCCTGAAACAGGGAACCGGATCAACCCAAAGCGCATCCCTAGACACGGTACGCAGGTAACGGCAAAAAGCGCAACCGGACAACACAAGACGCACCCCCGGCTGAACCAATCAAGCATCAATAGCCTAAGGACCCCCCACGGTAAGCAGCCATCTTGACCGTCACCAGAAGGATGGAGAAAGGCTGCAAACATACAAACCTACCACCAGGACCAAAGAGCAGAAACCTGAACCGAAGGGGCTACCACAAACTGAGGAGAAGATAAGAGGGCACCCTGATCAAGATAAGAGGGCACCCTGATCAAGGACCAGGATGACTCAGGCAACGCATGAGCAGGCCGGAGGTGAAACAAAACACGAGAAACTGTACAGAACGGGGCAGATGTGACGTCCACCCAGCACGCAAGCCGGAGCGGCTCCGCCAGCGCCGCACAAAATGAGGCGACAGTAAGAAACATCAAATAACTGTAGTCCTGAAAACCCAAGAAAGGACAAGACAACCCGATGCGAAAGAGAAGATGACCTACAAAGAGCAAGAAAAATGTGCATAGAAACACCAGGAACATCATACTGTCGCTGAGACGAAGCTTGCAGGTGGGACACCATCAACATAACCACCTGATCACCACAGAGATCAGAGATGGTGATACCCGTGTCAAAAAAAACAGACACGAAGAGCTGAGGAGAAGGCCGAACCAGCCATGTACAGGACCGGTCCAATCTGCCGAAAGAGGCGGAGCCGCTGGAAAACGCCCTGGGTTCAGACATTTATCAAGCATTGTCTGAAAATAAAACTGGGCCGGCCACCAAGGGACCATGAGGACTACTCTCTTGGGAATGGGCTCCAACTGAGCCAGAACCTGAAGCAACAGCTGGACCGGGAGAAGAGGAACAGGTACCCCCACCTCGACCAGTCCTGCCGAAAGGCATCCACCGTGAACGCCTCGCAGGCGGGTAAGGGTGCCACATAGAATGGGCGACGCCTAGACCACGCCAACTCGAAGACGTCCATGGCCGGGAGTCCATACGTCCGGCAGAGCCAACGAAATGAGTCGGCGACAAGTTGCCAATCCGTTAACAGAGGAATGAACCGAGACAGGCTGTCCGCCAGGACGTAGGACACACCCTGGACATGAACCTCACGGTTAGCCAAACCCCGAGAATCCAGCAAACGAGCCACTCGAAGGGATCAACCACAAAGGCAAACACCTAAGAGAAACCCTGTGGTTCCGGTAAAGAACCGCCAGAGAACAGTCCGAATGGAGCTGAATGGTAGAGCACCGAGTGACCCGAAACCTCCGAAGCGCAAACCAGACAGCCACGAACTCCCGAACCGTGCTGTGAGCCCAACGGACGGACAGACCCCACCATCCCCGGCCGACCTAGTGAGCACTGGTTACAAAGCCCCAGCCGAGAGATGACCTGTCTGTGAACACATTGAACGAAGGCTCGGGGAGGTGCCAAGGCACGGAACCCCGAAAACCCCAAAGAGGAAGCTGGTGACGCAGCACCAACACAAGATCCCCGGAGAAACGAACCCAATGATTGCAAGAGAGGCAGAAGGGGAGTCTCTGAAGGAACCAAACAGACGCCGAAGCCAAACCCGACCCTGTGAGCAGACCAGCACGTCGAAGTTCAGACTCGCACAACTGCTCGAGCAACTGCCGAGCAGCCCGGAACCCCCTCATGAACAGTCGAAGGCGGGACCACAGCCGCAGCAACACTTTTGGAGGGAAGGAAAAGGGGCGGCCCAAGAGCCCTAAACAATACCCAGCCAGGTCCGAACCCGGAACGGAAATAGATGGAACGGACTCCAGATCACCAGGAAACCAAACCCGGTGATCTGGAAAGAACCACACACCTGGTGAGCAGACAAGCAGACCGACTGGGAGCCCACACCAGCCAGTCGTCGAGGTGGGCCAGACATCAAATCCCATGCAGACTCAGACAGGGTACCAAGATCCGGTAAAGATGCGTAAATACACCAAGTGCCAATTACAAACTAGAGAAGGCAACAAAAGCAGCAAGCCTGAAGCCCCACCACCAACTGTGCCAGTCCCGGAAAACTGGAGAAGAACGTGCCAAGAATTGACCTGGATGTCCAGGGTCACCATCCAGGCACCCGGCCCCAACAAAAGCTAGACCAAAGACAACAGTCCTTCGATGAGGGCATAGAATCCAGGGCGCAGATTGGAAACCGCAGATTCGCCAGGCCCATGTCTGCATAGAGCAGAGGGGAACCCCAGAAGGATCGGGCGGATCGACCACGTCTAACGTACCCACTAAGATGACATGACGAAGCACAGGGGAAGAAGCCCACCCCGCCAGCCCTGAACCCCCCAAAGGGGGAGAAGCCGTCCGCCGCCGCCACCAGAGGCCGGAAGACAACCAAAAGCGCCCACTAACTGTGGGACCATGCGAGAGTCAACAGAGCAAGCTGCTCCCCTAGCACCCCGTCAACAGCGAAGGGAACAGAGCCCCTTCCGAAATAAAAAGTATACATACATATATATACACACATATATACACATTATGTACATATACATACATATCGTGTACATATACATATACATACATACACATACATAAATATACACACAAAGGTTTATTACACACAGGTGCGTTTGCACATACACATGTGCACACACACACACACACACACACACACACAGTGTACACATGCACACGGACATGCGCACACATACATGTGAAAAGAAAATTACAAGACGCCAACTAGTGGGTAGAGAGCACCACGCTGGCCAGGTGAAGAAGGCACAAAACTGCATCAAAAGGCCCACCTCGACAACAAAACCCCAAACTCCCAGCACGACCACAACATGTGCCAAGACCCAAAAAGATCAGTCTGCAAGCCAGGAAGACCCCGGAAACCCAGAAGGCAGAGCTGGGTCACACACGAGGAAACGAAGCCCCCTGAACCCACAAAGGGGGCCCAAGAGGAAGAAACCTCCGGACCGAAACAAAAGAACCCAAAGGAATCCGGAATCGAACCAGGGGGAGCCCAAACCACCACATTTGCCAGCAGAGATACGCCACAAAAAGGCAAAGCACAGCCCCCAGACAGAACCCCCAGGGAAACAGTCACAACAGACTGAAAACCGAGGGACATGGTGTGGAAACAAGCATAACAGACAGGGACATTGATCCCAAACCCTAGGGCCCAGACCCAAAACAGACAAAATGGAAAACTTGGTGTAAAATCAACACTCAAACATTCCCAGAGGAACAGAAAACACCAGAAAATGGACACCAAAACAGGGGGCTGTGACCGACGCAAAAGATACGAAAACACGCCAGCAAAAGTGGGAAGGAAGCAGACTGGATGGACGAAAAACTCCGCCCAGAAGCAGAAAACCCCAGCAGGGTCAAACTGCCCCAGAACTGCTAGCAGGCATCTCCCACAGCCCCGGGAACCCGCAACAGAGGCCCCGGGGCACAGCCGTCCTCCAAGCCCTCCGCCCTTAAAGAAAAGGAAGAGTCCATAGGAAAGGCAGCAAGAAAGGGCCGTTGGTAAGACCCAGAAGCCTTGGCAGAACAGGCTCGAAAACCTCCGTCCCCAACCCGAACGGGAAACCCTACGAAACCGCCCGAGTCTCGGCCCCAACTAAACCCCGCCCCGACCCCGAAACCCGCAGATCATCAGGAGCCGGGAACAGGGAGGGAAAGGGACAAACAGCACCTAACCAAAACGGGGCAGCCCCGGGGCATCCGAGTGGGAAGCCAACCTAGGGTGTTGCAGCAACCTAACCTAGCTTGCAACACAGATGCCACCTGTACTCTTAACAGTGAGGACATCAGGAGAGTACTGGAGAACAAGCAGGGAACACCTCTCGCAAATCTCCAGGTCAAGGTGTCAGTGACCCAACAGGCAGCATGACAGAGGTAAAAGTGGCGACCGTCACCCTGAGACAAGGGCACAGCAACCAACGATCTCGTACAAGACGGGTTGAAACCCGGAAGACACATTCAATGGTCCACCGAGCCCCGACAGGGGTTTCCAGGGCCCATAGGGTAACAACTACGGGAAGCCCGGCAAGGTGTTGCTAACCGGCTAAGAAACCCCAAAAAAACAAGGGGGTAGAGGACAACACTGAAAACCCCTGTGACGTGTACAATCACGGGGGCCCTAGCAGTGGGCCACCAAACACTACCAGTGGAACTATAGCCACACTGGGCAAACCCCAACCAGGCAAATGAAAATAAAAACAAAAGAAAACCCCCACAAAAGTACACCGTCTCCAGAGGCAACAGGAACCGGTCGCCGCGTAGGTGGCAGATCGCGCAACACCTTGACGCCCTAACCAGCACAATACCAGTCCCTACCGGAGGCCAAACAAGGGCCCCAAGCCCCAGCTGGCCCCAAGGGCGAGGCAAATGTCGAGCAGCAAGAACATCTACGGGAATGGTTCCCGAACGCCCCAGGGAAGATAACCCTGTCACGCAGGGGCAGTACTCACAGGGTGCTTAGGGAAGGAAGCCCCTAAGCGCATGCAGCCCTGGTACTGATGAGGAACACCTGGCCACCGCACAACACAACACACAGCAGTGAACACCACACAAGGCAAATACCGCCTAGGAAACTGAGGCCAGAGAAGCGTCTATCCCAGTTGACATTAGCTTACAAACTGCTGCTAGGCAGCCGGCGCGGTGAGGTCCGGGGCTCCCCTCTTCCCCTCTTGGGGCGGGGAGCGCTGCGCGGACAATCGGCGCGGGAGTAAAGTGTGATGTTTGCTTGTTTCCTTGGGATTGTAGGGAGTTTCTACCTCTCTGTTTGGTTTTTTGTTTTAGTTTTTTACCATGTGGGGTTTGTTTTGTTATGCCTACCTTTCTGGGTGCCTAACCCAGGTCGATGGCAGATAAGGAAAACCCCAACCACAAGGGGGTTTTCCAGGGCCATTGCTCCCCTGAAACCTCTCTGAAGGGGCCAGGTTCTGGTGCTGGTCCCTGGTAGGTCTGAACTCCTTAGCTAATATCCCGGTCTAATATAACATACATTAGCCTGATAAGCTCCACAGAAAACCAGCTTTGAATGTTATGAAACCCCATTTTCTAGGCGAGTCCCGTAGGCTCCCAGGAGTTATCTACGCTGATATGCTAATGTCAGACTTTGGCATCAGTCATGTGTATGGAGTTCAGAGGGCCTACTGGGGACCACAAGCCAGAACCTGGTCCCCTCAAAGAGGCACGATGAACAATGGCCTATAGAAACCCCCCTTGTCATTGGAAGCATTCTATGTCTGCCATCGACCGGGGTTAGGCACCCAGAGAGGTAGGCGTCCCAAAACAAACCCCTATTTTGGTGAAAATTGCTATAAAAAGTCGAACAAGTGAATAGAACTCCCCAAACAGAAATGAGCAAATGAGTATGACGTCACACGTCGCCACGCCGCCCTCTGCACAGCTGCCCGCTGTCTGGGAGGGGAAAGGGGAGCCCCAGACCTTCGTGCCAGCCATCCACACCCCAGTTCTGAGGCTGGATATAAAAAACACGCAAAAATCGCTGACTAGAGAGAGGGAGGGTTGCCGGGGAGCCTCCAGGACTCACCCAGAAAATGGCGTTTCATTACATTCAACACTGGTTTTCTGGGGGGAGAGCCCCGTCGACTCCCCGGAGCTTCCAACCCAAAGATGAAAACAAGAGGGGGACCTAACCCGGGAGGCGGAAGTCGCTCACTCCCAAACGCAAAGCGGAGACAAAACCGCAACTGCCAACCCAAGGCCACACAAACCCGACAAGGCCCAGGAACAGCAATGAAGGAGCACAGAGTCAATCTACGAACGACTAGGGCACGGAAACAAACAGCAGGCTGGCAGGACCAAACCACCCTGTGGATGACCCGAGAGAACCACACCCTGGAACAGGAAAGAATGGAACCCCGGAACAATCCGAAGCGTGACCCCGGTCACGGCAGCCGTGGCACGCCAAGTACGTCAAAGTGCTGCAATAGAACACAACACATGATGCATCCCCAGCCAGACCAACTAAGCATCAACAACCCAAGGACCCCTCTGGAAAGCAGACGTGCCAGTCTTCACCAGAAAAGGAGACAACTGCAAGTGAACAAACCTATCAGGAGAACCAAAAAAGCCTAAACCCAGGCACCGGAGGAGGGCAGGAAGCACCCCGACCCGACCCCCAGAGGCCAACGCCAACAAGAAAAGAGCCTCGGAAAACAATCCAAAACCACAGGGGCCACAACAAACCGAGGATAAGAGGAGAGCGCATGCAATCCAAGAACCAGGACGGCTCAAGTGGCGCAAGAGCAGGCCGGAGGTAAACCATGTCAGAGACAACTCGCTACGTGGTGCAGAGGCAACTCCAAAACCGAAGCAACCCGGAGCGGCTCCGCCAGCGCCACACGAGACAAGGTGACAGTATGTGACAGGATAATGGCCCTGAATCTCTACAAGAGAAGGACAAAACCACTCCAACAATATACAGCAAACCTATTCAGGGACAGAAAAAGCAAGGAAGGACCGCCAAAAAACCCCACACCGCCGCCAAGATAAAGCACGCAGGTGGGACACCATTAATGAAGCCATCTGAACACCAACAGACGGTGAGAGACTCTAGGCAGAACCAAACCAGCCCCACCATAGACTGATCGAGCATAGGAAGAGGCGGAGCCGCGGGAAAACCTCAGGTGCGATCACCAAGAAAGCAGAGCCGGAAACCCAAGCTGGCAAGGAACCACATGGAACGTCTGCTGTACAGAAAACTTCCCAATACTAGCGAGCTCGCCAGGAGATCGGTGACACTGTGGTTCCGATGCAAGACTCGTGAGATGGGACACCGCGAGATATTGAAAATACCAACTGCTAGGGTAAGCCAGGAAACCAGGAACCCAAACCTGGCAAGCTGGAAAAGAACCAAACACAAAGGCGGTGCAAAAGCAGGGAACTGAACATGGACAACATCCAACCTAGCAGTAGGAGAGCCAAGAAGCACATACTAAAACACACAACAATGTGTAGGAGAGAATGAGAAAAATGGAAAAACACAAGACCAGAAAAACAGCCCCAGCACCACAGCTAGGGACAAGAGTGCAGAAGGAAGATGAGGAACGAGAAAGAGGGGCAGCAATGGGAACGAAAGGGGCATGACCAACAACACACAAGAGGCCATGGTGATGTCAGTTGATTGACAGTAAAGAGGTGGGACCAAAGAGCCAAAGCTCAACCCCAGGAAGCACAACTAGGAGAGGACAACTAGGCGAGTACAAAGAATCCAACGTATATGGAAGGGCTAAGCCAGGCACTGCAAGACGGTTAAGGAATGAGTGACCAAGATAAGACCACTCAAGATAGGGCCGTGCCCCGTGTAACAAAGAACACAGACGAACAAGGCAGGCCACAGGAAGAAGCACGCAAGGGGCCAAACAAAATGCCACAACCAATCCCCCAACACACATCCAAAAACCACAAACCAGCACCTGGCCGAAAGAGACACCCGACCGCATAAACTCACCTGCAGAGCTTAGGCATGAACGTGTCACGACACATCGTAGCCGAGAATATTCTGGGAGCACCGCCAGAGAAATAACGCCAGAGCCGCACATGCAGGAGAAGAGTAGGGTAGAGGCGAAGCGGCACCCCAAACCCGTATGCAGAGAAAACGAGGTATCCTCCCCATATTGGTAATCCAGAACACCCCCAGTATCTACAGGGCACGGACTGGAGAGATGAGAGGAGCGAGAGGCGAAGTACCCGAGAGAAAAAGGACGTGGAACACCAGCACTTGTGTACACTGTCCATAATAAAACAAACTCCCACGGCGCATGCGCATGACGCCTGAGGTCCGAACCGCACAACCTGCCCGGCGGGGAGGGCACCAACTAGAAGTATTGAAAGGGGCATTAGTTAATTTTTTATAAGGTGTTAAATGTCAACCAATCTTCTTTGACTAGTTGCACATGAAAAGGGCTGCAACTGTTCCAAGTCTCAGCATCGCAGCCCAAATAAAAAGACTAATTGAAATCGAATAAGCTTGCATGTATTGCATATTTTTGGCATATTTGGATATAAGGCTCTGTCAAGATAGAGCACGAAGAGATATAATTATAAAAGAACGAGATACAGTACAACCTCGATTCAATGCACTATATGGGACCAACCCCGGTGTGTTGGAGCGTTGGATTTGTTGCAGGAGGTGACATTCAAGAGGCATTTGCATCTGTCTTATTTTTTCTTGTAAACAATAAAAATGCATTATCTTATTATATACTGTACCTATATATTACTACTCTACTAAAAAATACTGTTACAGTTGTTATTTACCTTATTGTTGGAGTTATGTCCATCTTGATTTCTAATGGAGTTGTAAATGCTGTACAGTAAATACGAACTGTATTGTATTATACCGTTAGCACTGTATTGATAAGTAGTTCTGCTGAATGTTGAGTACTTGAATAGAGTTTATGAAAACAATTTTACACTAAAATTTCTGTACTGCACCCTTAAATTTAACACTAACACTATGTATTTAAATTTAACACTTATTCTAACTGTAGACTCCACACACGGTGTTCTTAGATGTTTGCATCAGCTTTGCTGGTGTTCGCTGCTGCTGTGTTTGCTTCAGCTACGTTTGAGCTGGTGTTGTACCAGTGCTGGGTACGGCTGTGCTCGTGCTGGATATGGCTGTGCTTGTGCTGGGTACGGCTGTGCTGGGGTACAGCTGTGCTCGTGCTGGGTACGGCTGTGCTCATGCTAGGTAATTACCTAAGTGTAGTTTCATGATGAGAGCTACGCTCATGGTGTCCCGTCTACCCAGCACTCTTTGTCATATAACACTTTGAAGCTACTGATGGTTTTGCCCTCCACCACCACCTCACTTAACTTGTTCCAACCGTCTACCACTCTGTTTGCGAAAGTGAATTTTCTTATATTTCTTCGGCATCTTTGTTTAGTTAGTTTATATGTATGACCTCTTGTTCTTGAAGTTCCAGGTCTCAGGAAATCTTCCCTACCGATTTTATCTATTACTGTTACTATTTTCTACGTAGTGATCATACCACCTCTTTTTCTTCTGACTTCTAATTTTGACATATTTAAACACTTTAGTGCGCGCGGCACTGGCTGAAAAAAAAAGCGGGTTGTGCGCGCGGCGTTCTGGGCGCTCAAGAGTAAACACAAAAAAGTTTATAATCTTTTCACGCTCCTAACATCAATTCTCGAGCTACGTTTTTCATTTTGGTATCAATGCGTTGGCAATAAAATTCTCTACAAGATCATATGCATAAAATGTCACCCAAGCATTTGCTATCCCACCACGAAGTAAATAAACACGAAGATGACTCGCCGTGACACCCAAACAGGAAGTAAATGTTCATACTCTTTCGTTTGTTGCCAGCCTCACAGTCATCCTACAGCGCTTATTTTGATATCACTGAACTCGCAATAAAATTCCCCACCCAGACATATGCCTATCAATGTCTAATTATGTTCCGCACGAGTGTGGGAACTGGGCGAAGCGTTAGCCGTGATTTCAGCAGCGACGACACTGTTGTGATGCAGCACTTTGAAAGTTTATACTTATTTCACTGTTCTGACATTATTTCTCGAGCTACGTATTTCATTTTTATAGCAATGTGTTCGCAATAGAAAGCTCTATAAGAAAATGGGTAGAATTGGCCAACAGAGCGTCAAATAAATTTGCGGCGAATAAAATCTTACGCGTGTTTGTACCCGTGAGAGTAAAAAGTTTTTACTTTGCTCATGTTTTTTCATGTTTATACTGTACTTGATTCACACCGTTTTTTTTTGTTTGTATAGTGTTCGGAATAAAATTCTCTACACAGACATATGCATATAAATGTAGAATCATGATCGCGGCCAACACAAGAGTGTGTGGAGTGGGCGTACCCTCGTTGTGTCATCAACTCAATAGTCTCTCCTCTAAGTTACAATACATTGCCGTTTTCTCAAATAGGCACTGTGCCTATTAGAGAAAACGAAAATTTAATGGCAAACATATTCATACAAACCCCAAGTCGATCGAGTAGTAAATACCCAGTATAAAACACGGTCCGTAAATTTACGTCGTGATCCGACAAGCGGTTAAGCAAAACGCCCGTAATTCCAAGTCGAAAATCCAGAAAAGTGTTAATCCTTAAACCGTGCAATATATATAGAGATGATTTCAGTAACAAAACCTTAACCGTGCAATACATTAATAGCCGTTTTATTGTCTAGAGCCTTAATTTAAATGCCCCATGTGGGATAGGGGCAGCTATAGTGCAGCCATGACCAATAGTTGACAGATACCACCTAGAAAAATAATCGTGGCCAACATTCCTGGGTGTGAGAGCTTCAGTAGTGAGCGAGCCACCAAGGCTGACACACGCACCATGAGCGCACAGCACTGCTGTTCAGCTTGTGACCACAACATCGCCCAAAAATGTCAAAATATAAATGTTCATGCTATTATTTAGCAATGATAGTATTACAGAAGACCCCTGACTGTGATAAAACTGACCAGGGTTCTGACAATAGCAGGATTGTGGTGATATTTAGTACTGTGCTCCATGTAGGGAGGAGTAATGCTGTGGGAGGGAGGGTGGTGGCATCGTCTTCTGACTGTGTGTGGCCACCTTTTATTGACTGCACTCACCATACCAGCTTAGTGGTTCGCTATGGTGAACACAAATGTAGATACTTATATATAACGTGTGTATAGAGTGTAAAAACAGCAATAGGAGTAGGTTGAGAGCCATCATTTTGGTGAGGGAGGTGCGTCGTCTGCACGACTTGTCATGTTGTTTACTGGTGGCCACTATGGTCTTTGGGCACCATACCAGCTTATTTGTACAGGTATGGTGAATAAAACAGATATACTTATATATAATGTGTGTATATAGTGTAATAACACCACAAACAGTATTGTTGGAGGAGAAATATTAGTGCGTCTGGCTTTGACGGCGGCCACCACCAGCTGACTGTGTGAGTAGCTATGTCTTATTGCGTTTACTCACCATACAAGCTTAGATGTACAGTTATGGTGAAAAAACATGTAAATACTTATACTGTATATAACGTCTGTGTATAGTGAATAAATATAAAATCAGTATTGTGGGAGGAGAATGAGGGCGAGTGAGATGTTGTTGACAGAGTGGCAGCGAGTGGCTAGCTGGTGTGTGGCGGGTCACTCCTTGTTGCATTTTGACTGACAATACTAACTTAGTGGTTTGTTATAGTGAGCAAAACATGCAGATACTTATATATAACCTGTGTATATAGTGTAATAACAGCAAAACTATTTGTTGATTATTTTATGAACATTATAATTGAATCACTAATATGCCAGGTTGATACCTGATTCTGGGAGTTCTTCTACTCCCCAAGCCAGGCTCGACTTGTGAGAGTTTGGTCCACCAGGCTGTTGCTTGGAGCAGCCTGCAGGCCCACATACCCACCACAGCTCGGCTGATCCGGAACTTCTCTTGGAAAACAGTCCAGTTTTCTCTTTAAGATGTCCACAGTCCACGGAAATATTTCTTATAATCGCTCAGGGGACGTTGAACAACCGCGGACCTCTGATGTTTACAGTGTTCTCTGATTGTGCCTATGGCACCTCTGCTCTTCACTGGTTCAATCTTGCATTTTCTTCCATATCGTTCACTCCAGTACGTTGTTATTTTACTGTGTAGATTTGGGACCTGGCCCTCCAGCATTTTCCATGTGAATATTATTTGGCATCTCTCTCGTCTCCTTTCTAGAGAGTACATTTGGAGTGCTTTGAGACGATCCCAATAATTTAGGTGTTTTATCTTGTCTATGCGTGCCGTATATGTTCTCTGTATTCCCTCTATTTCAGCAATTTCTCCTGCTCTGAAGGGGGAAGTGAGTACTGAGCAGTACTGAAGATGGGACAGCACAAGTGACTTGAAGAGTACAACCATTGTGACAGGAACCTGGATTTGAAAGTTCTCGTAATCCATCCTATCATTTTCCTGGCTGACGCAGTATGTGCTTGGTTATGCTCCCTAAACGTTAGATCGTCGGACATCATTATTCCCAAATCATTTACATGCTGTTTTCCTACTATGGGCAGATTCGATTGCGTTTTGTACCCTGTATTATGTTTCAGATCCTCATTTTTGTCGTACTTGAGTACCTGAAATTTATCACTGTTACACATGTTATTTTCTGCTGCCCAATCGAAAACTTTGTTGATATCTGCTTGTAATTTTTCAATGTCTTCAGCAGAGGTAATTTTCATGCTGATTTTTGTGTCATCTACAAAGGATGACACGAAGCTGTGAAGTGTATTTTTGTCTATATCTGATATGAGAATAAGGAACAGTAGCAGTGCAAGATCTGTACCTTGAGGTACGGAGCTTTTAACTGCGCTTGGACTCGATTTTATTTGATTGACTGTTACTCTTTGTGTTCTGTTCGACAGGAAATTGAGTATCCAGCGCCCTACTTTACCAGTTATTTCCATTCACCTCATTTTGTATGTTATCACCCCATGGTCACATTTGTCGAACGCCTTTGCAAAGTCTGTGTATACAACATCTGCATTTTGCTTTTCTTCAAGAGCTTCTGTGATTTTGTCATAGTAGTTGAGTAACTGTGACAGACAGGATCTTCCCGCTCTAAATTCATGTTGTCCTGGATTGTGTAGCTCATTATTTTCCATAAAACTAGAAATTTGATTCCTAATTACTCTTTCAAACACTTATTATGTGTGATGTTAGTGCAGCTGGTCTATAATTTTTTGCCAAGGCTTTACTATCCCCCCTTGTGCAGAGGAGCTATATCTACAGATTTAAGTGCTGCTGGTATCTCCCCTGTATCCAGGGTCTTTCTCCATATTACGCTGAGTGCTCGCGCTATTGGTACTTTGCATTTCTTTATGAATATTGAATTCCATGAGTCAGGCCCAGGAGCTGAGTGCATGGGCATATTGTCAAGTTCTCTTTCAAAGTCTTCTGAGTTCGTGTTAATATCCGTTATATTATCTGCAGCTTGAATGTCATTCATAAAGAAGCTGTCTGGGTCATCAACTTTCATGTTATTTATTGGTGTGCTAAACATAGCCTCATACTGGCTTCTTAGAATTTCACTAATCTCTATGTTGTCCTCAGTGTTACGTACCTTCATTTGTAATTAACGGTCCAATACTGGTCGAGGTTTTTTATTTTGATTTTGCATATGTGAAAAAATATTTGGGATTTTTCTTTATCTCTTGTATAGCTTTCTGTTCCAATTCCATTTCCTCAGCCTCATATGATCGCTTCAACGTTTGTTCTATTTCTCCGATCTCCCTGTTTAGGTTTATTTTTCTTTCTTCTGATAGTTGTGTCTGCCGAAGCATTTCCGTTATTTTTTTCCTTCTCCTGTACAGTCGTCTGTGTTCTCTTTCTAGAGTCGTACTCTTTCTGACCCTCCTCACAGGCACGTGCTTCAAGCAGACCTTGTAAGCTTCAGCTGTCAGTTGAGCTATTCCCTGTGTGGGAGTTTTGTAGCTTAAGACCGTCTCCCATTGAATGGTTGCAAGGTCTACATTTATTTTTACCCAGTCGATCCTCTTATTGTTGAAATTGAATTGATTGAATACTCCTTCTCGCTTGTTGGATCTCTTAGACCTACTACCATTATTTATGCTAGTTTGCACTTCAATGAGCTTATGGTCTGAGTATGTAGTATCTGAGATTGTAATGTCTCCGATTAGTTCATCATTGTTTGTGAATAACAAGTCTAGTGTGTTTTCGTTCCTAGTTGGTTCTGTAATCTGTTGATTGAGCGAGAATTTGTCACAGAATCTCAAAAGTTCTCTGACCTGTAGTTGGTTATTTCCCGGGTCATTCCCTGCTATGATATTTGTGTTTGCCATTCTCCATCTTAGACTCGGTAAATTGAAATCTCCACGGAAGATAATATCTGGAAATAAGGTGAGAAAACTGAAACGAGTATGCACATTTTACTGATTTTGGGCACTCACGGGTAACTTTGCCGACTTTAGCCTTTGCTGTGGGGAGTCATGGCAGGCTTTTTGACCTTATATGCATATACCCCTGTAGGGAATTCTATTGCAAACACAATGATCCCAAAACAGACGACGTAGCACGAGAATTAACCCTTAACCCTTAACATGCTCGGGGTCTAATATCCTGCCATCCGCACAGGCGCATGTCATTTTGAAAAAAAAAAAAATTTTTTTTTTTTGCTAATCTGTTAAGTTCTGTTCACTGATCACAGGAAAAATAAAAAAAAAATTCTATTGTACTTACTTTTGTTGCAATAGAGCCGAGAAGCTCTGTGATGACGTCACAATCTGCATATTCGCTCATGCAGTACACGCCCGGGAGGTGTTGCGCGCGGTCCTCAAACAGCCAGAGTTGCCACAAATATATTTTCGCGCTATTTATTTACAATGTCTAAGCGCATTTTATCTCATTTTTTTTCACTGTGTTTCAAATACTGTTTGAACATATTTTGTATCAATAATTGTTGCATATTTGAGTATACACAGGCGCACACAAATGTTTTCAATTACGGCAATATAATATGTCATTACAGTCTATTATATTGTATGTTCTGCTTATATTTGTATATATTTACACACACGCTATCTGCTTATATGTTTACATATTTACACACTCGCACACGCTATACACACTTTGAAGCACACTTAGAAGATTTCTAGACTGTGGTAGTCATTGAAGCAGTCGACAGCACATAATGGGATACCACACGTTTCACACCATGTTTGCACAAGCTTCCGTTTCTTGTCTCTACGTGTCGTTGTTTTACACACCAAGCAATCACGTTGGGCTATTGCACGCTTCACACCAGGTGGCAAATACTTAAGTTTGTGTGCTAGGAAGCCTTCAGTGTGAGCGAGGCGTGGAGTACCAGCATGCTGCAACAGTGGGTTTATGATGGGCCGCTGAATACCTGGGACATCTTTTGCAAACTTTCCTAATAACTGTATTGCAGCATCAAATACAAAGTCACGGAAAGTGGGCTTACGTCCAGTTCTCACAAGGTACATGTTGAAACAGTTCAGCATGCTCATGTCCACAAGATGGAAGAACACTTTTTTCGTCCACCTACATGTCTTCCGCACACACTCTGCAGTGCCAATCATCATGTCTGATTTATCAATCAACCGCATGTTGATATTATAGTCTAAAACACAGTCTGGCTTATATAGTGGTGCGTTTGTTTTATGGCTCACTTTCCCACTGTTCACCATTGTTCCATCATGAATTGTTGTCAACAAGTTCACCTCTCTTTTGTCTTTCCACCGAACTGACAGAATGTTATCACTTTTCCTTCTCTGACACTCACCAACTGCAATGTCGTTGTCAAACACAGGCATTTCCCTTCGTTGTGGCTTTACTGTACCAACCAATCCGGTTCTATTTTCTAGCAAGAACCGAGCTAGCAAGGGACTTGTATAGTAATTATCTGTGTATAAAATGTGTCCCTTGTTCATCCACGGAGCCATGATGGTCTTCACTACACTCCCCGAGAATCCATGTTCGTCGTTACCGGGAATGTCTACATCACTAGCCGAGTACAGAATCATGTGTAACACGTATCCTGTCTCACAATCACAAAGAACAAAAAATTTCAGGCCAAATCGGTTTCGTTTTGAGGGAATGTACTGTTTGAATGGAACACGTCCCTTGAAAAGTATGAGAGATTCATCAACCACCAGCTTCTGTGCTGGTACGTAAAAATCTCTGAATTTTCCAATAACATCGTTCATGTAGTGCCTCACTCGCCACAGTCTATCATCAGGTGTTCGGTCCTGAACACTTCCAAAATGTAGACACCTGAGGAGTATCTGAAACCTGTCTCGTGACATATATTTCCCGAATAAAGGTGTTGGTATTGTCTTGTCCTTGCTCCAATAGTCATTTATTGCATGTTTGTGACAGTGCTTCATCAACAAACAGAGTGCCAAAAACACATACATTTCCGCCACTGTGGTATTTTTCCAACGCTGCAGTCGTGAAAATTCTGTGATTTCCCTCTCAATCAGGTAAGCAGCATGCAGGTTCGCTTGGTGTACAATGTATTCCATGAGTGGTTCATCATAGAATGCTGTAAAATATTCCATCTCAGCCATGTCCTCACCTTGATTAGGGAAAAGGTTTGTAATCCCTACATCTTTATCGTCAAAGTGAGGAATATTAGGAATAAAATCGTCACCATCACTCCACTCAAGTATACCAGGCGTCCTGCGAGATGCAGAGGAAAGACGGCGAGGAAGCGATGCATACCGGCGACCAGGAGCTGAATACCGTCTGCGAGAAGCACGGCGGCTACGTGCACGTGAGGTGGGTGCACGTGAGGTGGGTGCACGTGAGGTGGATGCACGTGAACACGAGGGTCTTGGTCCCTCATGTGGTGCCATGCGGTGGCGCTTGGCCGGGCGAGATGCTGCTGACGCGACAATTTCTCGCCCAGTTACACCACTGGTACCAGCCACAGGCTCAATAAAACTTTGATCTGAGTCACTAAACCCAGAAAAGGAGTCACCTCCCTCTGACTCGTCACCCTCAAACAGAAAATATCAACAGGAACTGTGAGGTCGTGGTAGAATTGGGGTAGAAACTGGGCGAGGAGGCATCGGTGAGCGTATAGGCCTCGCCATGGCATGGCGGTCATTCTCACTTTCACTGCTGCTGCTACTATCACCCGACAACTGTGTATAATCCTCATCGTTGTCTGAATCGTCAAACACACTTTCTTCACCTTCAGAGAATAATTCGTGGGCTATTTGCTCTGGGGTGAGGGACTGAGTGGTGCGTGCCCGTGAGGCGTTTGACCGTGCGCTCGCCATGGTGACTCTCGCTAAACTGAGGCCTCCCATGCCTTCGGATCGTGAGCGGGATTTTTTTTCAAAATGGCCGCTGTTTACTAGAGCCCCTGGGCAGCGTATGGGACCCCCAGCTACACCGCGGGCCATTCAAATCGTGCGCAGTACCCATACACGTCATATGAAGTGAAGCGCAGTTGACTAGTAAAACGATTTACACTTCATATGAAGTGATGCGCACTTTAAGGGTTAAATGGCGCATAGCTATATACCATTTGACACCCACAGGCGCATACCAAAAAAAAAAAAAAAAAAAAAAAAAAAAAAATTTTTCTTCCTAACCTGTTAATTTGTGTTCACTGATCACGGGAAAATTAATAAAAAAATCGTAAGTGGCATATATTGCCCACTATAGGGCGGGGAAGTGTGACAGAAATCAGGCGCTGACTCAGCGTGCGTTTCCAGGCGGTCTGTTGATCGCCAGCTGTCATGCCAGAGTTTCCACAAAGAGATAATTACCTAATTATTTCAATGTCTCTGATTGATTTTTCGTAGTTTTTTTGCTGTAATATTATTCAATAGTGTGTAGTGTGATATATTTATATAATAAAATGAGTGAATCATCGCTGTACTCAAAAATATGGTGTGCGTATTGTTGATTCAATTATGTTCATCAAACAGTGAACAAATACTTTGTCGGTTATTACACTATATACACAGGTTATATATAAGTATCTGGATGTTTTGTTGGCAGTGGCAGGCAGTGACTGGCTGCCACTGGCTGCCACTCCCTCCCTCACCTCACCTCACCTGCCTTGCCACCATTCTCCACCCACCATACTGTTTTTGCTTCTATATACAGACGTTATATATAAGTATTTACATGTTTTGTTCACCATAACTGTACATCTAAGCTTGTATGGTGAGTAAAGGCAGAGAGACGTAGCTACTCACACAGTCAGCTGGTGGCAGCCGCCCTCAAGGCCAGACGCACTAATATTTCTCCTACAACAATACTGTTTGTGGTGTTATTATGCTATATACACACATTATATATAAATATCTACCTGTTTTATTCACCATACTTGTACAAGTAAACTGGTATGGTGCCCAAAGACCATCGTGGTCATCAGTAAACAACATGATAAGTCCTGCAGACGACGCCACCTACCTCACCAAAATGGCAGCTCCCAACCTCCTACTCTCGCTGTTGTCTCACACTATACACACGTTATATATAAGTATCTACATTTGTGTTCACCATAGCGAACCACTAAGCTGGTATGGTGAGTGCAGTCAATAAAAGGTGGCCACACACACTCAAAAGACAACGCCACCATCCTCCCTCCCACAGCATTACTCCTCCCTCCATGGCGCACAGCGCTAAATATCACCACAATCCTGCTATTATCAGAACCCTGGTCAGTTTTATCACAGTCAGGGGTCTTCTGTAATAATATCATCACTAATTATAGCAAGAACATGTATATTATGGCATTTTTAGGCGATGCTGTGGTCACAAGCTGAACAGCAGTGCTGTGAGCTCATGCTGCGTGCGTCAGGCTTGGTAGCTCACTCAATACTGAGGCCCCTAACACCCTGGGGTTTGGCCCACGATTTTTTTAAAAAATGGCGTCTGTTTACAAGAGGTAAAAAGAGGTTACAAGAGGAGGATGAAGGTAATTACCTAAGTGTAATTACCTAAGTGTAGTTACAGGATGAGAGCTACGCTCCTGGTGTCCCGTCTTCCAAGCACTCTTTGTCATATAACGCTTTGAAACTACTGACGGTCTTGGCCTCCACCACCTTCTCACTTAACTTGTTCCAACCGTCTACCACTCTATTTGCGAAGGGGAATTTTCTTATATTTCTTCGGCATCTGTGTTTAGCTAGTTTAAATCTATGACCTCTTGTTCTTGAAGTGCCAGGTCTCAGGAAATCTTCCCTGTCGATTTTATCAATTCCTGTTACTATTTTGTATGTAGTGATCATATCACCTCTTTTTCTTCTGTCTTCTAGTTTTGGCATGTTTAATGCTTCTAACCTCTCCTCGTAGCTCTTACCCTTCAGTTCTGGGAGCCACTTAGTACCATGTCTTTGCACCTTTTCCAGTTTGTTGATGTGCTTCTTAAGATATGGGCACCACACAACAGCTGCATATTCTAGCTTTGGCCTAACAAAAGTCATGAACAATTTCTTTAGTATATCGCCATCCATGTATTTAAATGCAATTCTGAAGTTAGAAAGCATAGCATAGACTCCTTGCACAATATTCTTTATGTGGTCCTCATGTGATAGTTTTCTATCTAGAACCACCCCAAGATCTCTTTCTTTATCAGAATTCTTTAAAGATTTCTCACATAATATATAGGTTGTGTGGGGTCTATGTTCTCCTATTCCACATTCCATAACATGACATTTATTAACATTAAATTCCATTTGCCAAGTGGTGCTCCATCTACTTATTTTGTCCAGGTCTTCTTGAAGGGCATGACAATCATCTAAATTTCTTATCCTTCCTATTATCTTAGCATCATCAGCAAACATGTTCATATAATTCTGTATACCAACTGGTAGATCATTTATGTAGACAATAAACATCACTGGTGCAAGAACTGAACCCTGTGGTACTCCACTTGTGACATTTCTCCATTCCGATACATTGCCTCTGATTACTGCCCTCATTTTTCTATCAGTCAGAAAATTTTTCATCCATGATAGAAGCTTACCTGTCACCCCTCCAATATTTTCCAGTTTCCAGAACAACCTCTTATGTGGAACTCTGTCGAAAGCCTTTTTTTAGGTCCAGATAGATGCAGTCAACCCAACCATCTCTTTCCTGTAATATCTCTGTGGCTCGATCATAGAAACTGAGTAAATTCGATACACAGGATCTTCCAGATCAAAAACCATACTGTCTGTCTGATATTATATCATTTCTCTCTAGGTGTTCTACCCATTTAGTTTTGATTAGTTTTTCCAATACTTTCACTATTACACTTGTCAATGATACAGGTCTATAATTGAGGGGGTCTTCCCTGCTGCCACTTTTGTAGATTGGAACTATGTTAGCCTGTTTCCACATGTCTGCTACGATTCCTGTACACAGGGATGCCTGAAAGATCAGGTGAAGTGGAATGCTGAGCTCAGATGCACATTCTCTCAGAACCCATGGTGAAACGCCATCTGGGCCAGCTGCTTTGTTCTTACCGAGCTCCTTGAGCATTTTTTCCACTTCGTCTCTAAACACCTCTATGTGCTCTATGTTGTTCTCTGGAATTCTTATTGTATCTGGTTCCCTAAAGATTTCATTTTGTACAAACACACTTTGGAACTTTTCGTTTAGTGTTTCACACATTTCCTTTTCATCTTCCGTGAATCTATTTCCCATTTTCAACCTCTGAATATTATCCTTTACCTGCAATTTGTTGTTTATGAATTTATAGAATAGACCTGGTTCTGTTTTACATTTGTCTACAATCCCATTTTTCAAAATTTCTTTCTGCCTCTTTCCTCAAAGCCGTGTAGTTGTTTCTCGCATCTTTGTATCGCTGGTATGTTTGGGGGTTCGGCCTCTTCCTGTATTGATTCCATTTTTGTGTCTTTTGGTCTCTAGCCCTCACGCAATTTCTATTGAACCAATCCTATTTCCTAGTTCTGCATCTCTGTTTTGGTATAATTTTTTTTGTGCCTTTATCATATATTTCACAAAACTTGACATGCATCTCATTCACTTCCTTGCCTAGCATCAAGTCTGTCCAATTATACTCACTAAAAAAATTTCTAAGGTCACCATAATGTCCTCTCCTGAAGTCTGGTTTTTCAACTGCTTCAACCTCCTTATTTTCTTCCAGCTTATAATGCATTGCATACTTTATTCCCAAAAAGACATGGTCACTTTTACCCAAGGGAGGAAGGTACTGAATGTCAAATATCTCTTCCTCCTTCCTGGTAAATATCAAATCTAGCATGGAGGGAACGTCCCCTTCCCTCATCCTCGTAGCTTGTTTAACATGTTGATACAAGAATGTTTCCAGGATGAGGTCTACAAATTTACAGGTCCAAAAATCTTCTGTTTTAGCTTCATATGCTTCCCAGTCTATGGATTTCAAGTTGAAGTCACCGACTATCAACAGTCGTGATCTATCGTTATCCGCTCTCGCTATAATCTCTCTCATTATTGTTATAAGACCTTCAGGTTGACTATCTAGCTCCTCCTTTGACCATGTGCTGCTTGGCGGTGGACTATATGCATTTATTATCATTAGTTTATCATCCTCATGGCAGATCTCTAGTGCTATTATGTCAACTTCTTGTGGATTGGCAGTCATTATTTCGTTCACCTTTAGGTGTTCTTTTACCATCACAGCAACGCCACCGCCTTTCCTAATTTTTCTGTCCCGTCTCCAAATTGAGTAGCCCCTTGGGAATATGACCTCATTTAAAATTACATCTTCAAGTTTTGTCTCCGTGAGTGCAACAATGTCTGGTGTCTGCAGCTGTATTACATCACTTAACTCCAGTATCTTCGATCTCACTCCATCTATGTTGGTGTATGCAATCTTCAGGAACTTGTTCCCCCTCTCCTTATTCTTCACTCCCCCTCTCTCTATTGATTTTGTTGGTTTGCCTTTATGTACCACTTTACTGGTTTGCCTACCCCTATCACTTTGTAGAAAAAAAAAATTTTATTTCTTCTTCATTCCTGCTCTCATTTAAATGTTTTGCCTCTGCGAAGAGAGTGAGTGAGTGTGTGTGAGTGAGAGTGTGGGAGAGTGAGTGTGAGAGTGAGTGTAGGGTGAGTGTGTGAGAGTGTAGGAGAGTGAGTGAGAGTGAGTGAGTGAGAGTGAGTGAGTGTGAGAGTGAGTGTGAGTGTGTGAGAATGTGGGAGTGTGTGTGAAAGTGAGTGTGTGAAATTACCTAAGTGTAGTTACAGGATGAGAGCTATGCTCGTGGTGTCCCGTCTCCCCAGCACTCTTTGTCATATAATGATTTGAAATTACTGACGGTTTTGGCCTCCACCACCTTCTCACTTAACTTGTTCCAACCATTTACCACTCTATTTACAAAAGTGAATTTTCGTACATTTCTCCGGCAGCTTTGTTTCGTTAGTTTAACCCTTGACCCTCAAACCACTAGGGGCCCAAATGGAATTCACACCCACAGGTGCAACAAAAAAAAAATTCCAAAAAATTCTTTTGTCTTATAGAAGTGTTCATTTTTGTTCCCTGATCACGGAAAAAATAACAAAAAAAACGTAGATGGCATATTTTAGCCGCAATAGGGTAGGGATGTGTGGCAAAACAGGGGCGTTGGCAGAGCCTTTGCCAGACGAGGTCTACTCCGCCCGAGCTGTCAGACGGCAGTTGCCACAAATATATTATTACCTAATTATTTCAATGTCTCTGATTGATTTTTTCTTAGTTTTTTTGCAGTAATATTATTCCATACAGTGAATTGTGGTATATTTATATAATAAAATGTGTGAACCATCGCTGTACTCAAAATTATGGTGCATATTAGTGATTCAATGATTATGTTCATAAAACAATAAATAAATAGTTTTGCTGTTGTTACACTATATATACAGGTTATATATAAATATCTGCATGTTTTGTTCACCATAACGAACTACTGTACTAAGTTGGTCTTGTGAGTCAAAAAGCAACGAAGAGTGACCACCAAACACCAGCCAGCCACTCGCTGCCACTCCCTCCCTCAACACAACCTCACTCACCCTCATTCTCCTCCCACAATAGTTTTTGCATTTATTCACTATACACAGATGTTATATATACGTATTTACATGTTTTGTTCACCATAACTGTACATCTAAGCTTGTATGGTGAGTAAAGGCACAAAGATGTAGCTACTCACACAGTCAGCTGATCGGCGGCTGCCCTCAAGGCCAGACGCACTAATATTTCTCCTCCAACAATATTGTCTGTGGTGTTATTACGCTATATACACACATTATATATAAGTATCTACCTGTTTTATTCACCATACCTGTACAAATAAGCTGGTATGGTGCCCAAAGACAATAGTAGCCATCAGTAAACAACATGCCAAGTTGTGCAGACGACGCTCCTCCCTCACCAAAATGGCAGCTCCCAACCTACTCCTCTCGCTGTTATCTCACACTATACACACGTTATATATAAGTATCTACATTTGTGTTCACCATAGCGAACCACTAAGCTGGTATGGTTATCTTGGTTATCTTGAGATGATTTCGGGGTTTTAGTGTCCCCGCGGCCCGGTCCTCGACCAGGCCTCCACCCCCAGGAAGCAGCCCGCGACAGGTGACTAACACCCAGGTACCTATTTACTGCTAGGTAACAGGGGCATTCAGGGTGAAAGAAACTTTGCCCATCTGTTTCTACCTCGTGCGGGAATCGAACCCACGCCACAGAATTACGAGTCCTGCGCGCTATCCACCAGGCTACGAGACCCTGGTGAGTGCAGTCAATAAATGGTGGCCACACAAAGTCAGAAGACGACGCCACAACCCTCCCTCCCACAGCATTACTCCTCCCTCCATGGATCACAGCGCTAAATATCACCACAATCCTGCTATTATCAGAATCCTGTTCAGTTTTATCACAGTCAGGGGGGCTTCAGTAATACTATCACTGCTAAATAATAACAGTATCATATATATTATGGCATTTGTAGGCGATGCTGTGGTCACAATCTGAACAGCGGTGCTGCGAGCTCGTGCTGCGTGTGCCAGCCTTGGTGGCTTGCTCAATACTGATGCTGTAACACCCAAGAATGTTGGCCTGGATTTTTTTCTGGGTGGCATCTGGCAACTATCGGTCGTGGCTGTACTATAGCTGCTCCTATCCCAGGCGGGGCGTTTAAATTATAGCGCTAGACACGAAATCATATATAAATGATGTGCGCGGTTTCGGTTTTGTCACTGATATCATTTATATATGATATGCGTGGTTTAGGGTTAAATTGCGCATCGCATCATATGATGCTTTGGAGTACTACGCAAGATTTAATGGGCTCGCGGATACACGGGGTTCACCACACCTTCATCAGGGCTCTTGTAAACAGATGTCACTAAAAAAAAAAAATCGTGGGCCAAATTCCCAGGTGTTAGGGGCCTCAGTATTGAGTGAGCTACCAAGCCTGACGCACGCAGCATGAGCTAACAGCACTGCTGTTCAGCTTGTGACCACAGCATTGCCTAAAAACGCCATAATATACTTGTTCATGCTATTATGTAGCGATGATATTATTACAGAAGACCCTTGACTGTGATAAAACTGACCAGGGTTCTGATAATAGCAGGATTGTGGTGATATTTAGCGCTGTGCTCCATGTTGGGAGGAGTAATGCTGTGGGAGGGGAGGGCAGAGGCGTTGTCTTCTGACTGTGTGTGGCCAGCTTTTATTGACTGCACTTACCATACCAGCTTAGTGGTTCGCTATGGTGAATACAAATGTAGATACTTATATATAACGTGTGTATAGAGGGTATAAACAGCAATAGGAGTAGGTTGGGAGCCGCCATTTTGGTGAGGGCGGTGGCATCGTCTGCACGACATATCATGTTTACTGGTGACCACAATGGTCTTTGGGCACCATACCAGCTTACTTGTACAAGTATAATGAATAAAACAGGTAGATATTTCTATATAATGTGTGTATATAGCGTAATAACAACACAAATAGTATTGTTGGAGGAGAAATATTAGTGTGTCTCACCATGAGGGCGGCAGCCATCAGCTGACTGTGTGAGTAGCTACGTCTTTGTGCCTTTACTTACCATACAAGCTTAGATGTACAGTTATTGTGAACAAAACATGTAAATACTTATATATAACGTCTGTATATAGAAGCAAAAACAGTATGGTGGGTGGAGAATGGTGGCAAGTCAGGTGAGGTGAGGGAGGGAGGGAGTGGCAGCCAGTGGCAGGCTGCCACTGCCACTCAGCATACCAACTTAGTGGTTCGTTATGGTGAACACAAATGTAGATACTTATATATAGCGTCTGTATATAGTGAATAAAAGCAAAAACAGTATTGTGGGAGGAGAATGTGGGCGAGTCAGGTGACTTGAGGGAGGAAATAGCAGCCAGTGGCGGGCTGCCACTCAGCATGCCAACTTAGTGGTTCGTTATGGTGAACAAAACATGCAGATACTTACATATAACCTGTGTATATAGTGTAATAACCGACAAAGTATTTGTTCACTGTTTGATGAACATAATTGAATCAACAATATGCACACCATATTTTTGAGTACAGCGATGATTCACTCATTTTATTATATAAATATATTACACTACACACTATTGAATAATATTACAGCAAAAAAACTATGAAAAATCAATGAGACATTGAAATAATTAGGTAATTATCTCTTTGTGGCAACTCCGGCCTGACAGCTGGCGAGCAACAGACCGCCTGGGACTCACGCTGAGTCAGCGCCTGTTTTTTGCCAGAATTCCCCGCCCTATAGCGGGCAATATATGCCACTTATGATTTTTTTATTATTTTTCCCATGATCAGTGAACACAAATTAACAAGTTAGAAAGAAAAAAGATTTTTTTTTTTTTTTGTATGCGCCTGTGGGTGTCGAATCGTATATAGCCATCCACCATTTAAGGGTTAAATCTATGACCTCTTGTTCTTGAAGTTCCGGGTCTCAGGAATTCTTTCCTATCAATTTTATCGATTCCTGTTACTATTTTGAACGTAGTGATCATATCACCTCTTTTTCTTCTATCTTCTAGTTTTTGCATATTTAATGCCTCTAACCTCTCCTCGTACCTCTTGTCCTTCAGTTCTGGGAGCCACTTAGTGGCATGTCGTTGCACCTTTTCCAGTTTGTTGATGTGCTTAACCCCTTAACTGCGTTGCCACCAAATGTGACACCCCCGCAGTGCGCAGGAAATAAATTCTCTGGAAAAAATTCTTTTTCCTTTTTAATTTAAAGTGTCAAAAACCCTTCCCTCAGTATGGGTATGTAAAAAAAAAGTCGAAATTGTACTTACTTTGGCTGCTATGGGGTCCGGAAGTTGGGGCGTGACGTCATCATTCCCCGTGCGCCCGTGCCGTAAGCTCTCGGGGGCGGTGGGGCGCTCGGGGCGAAGCGCGAGAGTTGCTGCGAATATATTTTCGTTCATTTTTTGCGCACCTTTCCAAATACATTTTCATTGTTTTTATGTGCCAATCCAATGTATAATGAAAACGTACACTATAATATCGCAGTACAACATCCGTACTGTCCGTAGACACTGTGTTACGTGCATGAAACTTGTGTACACATATGCAGCACATATTTACTATGTATCATGCTAATTTGTGTATATATACAATCTATTTACACACTATATACATTCACCATCAACACATTCAGAACACCGCATAGCAGCTGCTTCGTATGGGCCAATAGCAGCTGCCTCGTATGGGCCAATAGCAGCTGCCTCGTATGGGCCAACAGCAGCTGCCTCGTATGGGCCAACAGCAGCTGCCTCGTATGGGCCAACAGCAGCTGCCTCGTATGGGCCAACAGCAGCTGCCTCGTATGGGCCAACAGCAGCTGCCTCGTATGGGCCAACAGCAGCTGCCTCGTATGGGCCAATAGCAGCTGCCTCGTATGGGCCAACAGCAGCTGCCCCGTATGGGCCAATAGCAGCTGCCCCGTATGGGCCAATAGCAGCTGCCCCGTATGGGCCAATAGCAGCTGCCCCGTATGGGCCAATAGCAGCTGCCGCATATGGGCCAATAGCAGCTGCCCCGTATGGGCCAATAGCAGCTGCCGCATATGGGCCAATGGCAGCTGCCCCGTATGGGCCATCAACTGCCTCGTATGGGCCAACGGCAGCTGCCTCGTATGGGCCAACGGCAGCTGCCTCGTATGGGCCAACGGCAGCTGCCTCGTATGGGCCAACGGCAGCTGCCTCGTATGGGCCAACGGCAGCTGCCTCGTATGGGCCAACGGCAGCTGCCTCGTATGGGCCAACGGCAGCTGCCTCGTATGGGCCAACGGCAGCTGCCTCGTATGGGCCAACGGCAGCTGCCTCGTATGGGCCAACGGCAGCTGCCTCGTATGGGCCAACGGCAGCTGCCTCGTATGGGCCAACGGCAGCTGCCTCGTATGGGCCATGGGCCAACGGCAGCTGCCTCGTATGGGCCAACGGCAGCTTTCCCGTATGGGCCAACGGCAGCTTTCCCGTATGGGCCAACGGCAGCTGCCTCGTATGGGCCAACAGCAGCTGCCTCGTATGGGCCAACAGCAGCTGCCTCGTATGGGCCAATAGGAGCATTTGGCCATGAACACATTCAGAACACCTCGAGTGAGAGCAGCCACACCCAGCCTGTCTCCCTCACTCCAACATCTTACTCGCCAACATTGCTCCTCCCACCATATTGTTATAGTTCTTATTACACATGTTCTACATACCTATCTACATGTTTTATTTACCAGAACTATGCAAGTAAGCCGGTATTGTGTCCAAACAGTACAGTGGCCACCATACACTGCATGAAAAATCACACAGCAGACGACGCTACGATTACGTCACCTCCCTCACCAAAATAGCTCCTCTCAACATTCTCCTGTTGCTGTTCTTACACTATATACACACACTATATATACCCATGTACATATGTGTTGCCCATAGCGAACCACTAAGCTAATATGGTGAGCAAAACAAGAGTGGCATCCACACACACAATGAGGCTACCTCAATTCTCGCCCTCCCTCCCTCATCAAAATTCCTCCTTCCACAATACTATGCACGACGCTAATTATAACCACATTCCTGCTATTATCACAATCCTGGTCACTAATTCCTGTAAATGAATAATTGACCACATGTTTATTTTGAAAAGGAACCTAAGAAATCATTTGAAGATTCCTAGATGAACGAAATAATGCTGTGGTGCTGTGGCTAGTGCTGTGAACATCGTGAACAGCATTGAATCACTGATATTTGAACATTGTACCCAGTCATTATCACACTCAGGCTCTAATATAACACTATCATAGCTAAATAATACAAGTTATATATATATTTTGACATTATTAGGCGATGCTGTGGTCACATGCTGAACAGCAGTGCTGTGCGCTCATGCTGCGAGCGCCAGCCTTGGTTGCTCACACACTATTGAGGCTCCCACACCCGGGAATGTGGACCACGATTTTTTTTAAAGATGGCATCTGTTTACAAGAGCCCTGAGGAAGCTGATGTGAACCCCATGTAGCCGCGGGAGTTTTGAATGGAATGTGAAAAATGCAAATACCCGGAGGTGCGTTGCGCAAACCAGACGTGAGCCTGCAGGCGCGTTGCGCAGTTTAAGGGTTAAGATATGGGCACCAATACAACCACTGCATATTCCAGCTTTGGTCTAATAAAAGTCGTGAACAATTTCTTTAGTATTTCTCCATCCATGTATTTAAAAGCAATTCTGAGGTTAGAAAGTGTAGCATAGGCTCCTCGCACAATGTTCTTAATGTGGTCCTCAGGTGACAGTTTTCTATCTAGAACCACCCCTAGATTCCTTTCTTTGTCAGAATTCTTTAAAATTTTTCACATAATTTATAGGTTGTGTGAGGTCTATGTTCTCCAATTCCACATGCCATATCATGGCATTTATTCACATTAAATTCCATTTGCCAAGTGTTGCTCCATATACTTATTTTGTCCAGGTCTTCTTGAAGGGCTTGACAATCATCTAGGTTTCTTATCTTCCCTATTAACTTCTTATCTTGAGGTTATCTTGAGATGATTTCGGGGCTTTAGTGTTCCCGCAGCCCGGTCCGCGACCAGGCGTTCTACCCCTAGGAAGCCGCCCGTGACAGCTGACTAACACCCAGGTACCTATTTTACTGCTAGGTAACAGGGGCATAGGGTGAAAGAAACTTTGCCCAATGTTTCTCGCCGGTGCCTGGGATCGAACCCAGGACCACAGGATCACAATGTCCCGCGTGCTGTCTGCTCGGCCGACCGGCTCCCTGCATCTTAGCATCATCAGCAAACATGTTCATGAAATTCTGTATTCCCACTGGTAGATCGTTTATGTAGGCAATGAACATTACCGGTGCAAGAACTGAACCCTGTGGTACTCCACTCGTGACAGTCCTCCAATCTGATACCTTGCCTCTGATTACAGCCCTCATTTTTCTGTCAGTTAGGAAATTTTTCATCCATGTTAGTAGCTTACCTGTCACTCCTCCAATATGTTCCAGTTTCCTGAACAACCTCTTATGTGGAACTCTGTCGAAAGCCTTTTTTAGGTCCAGATAGATGCAGTCAACCCAACCTGTAAAATTTCATTTTACAGGAAATTTCCTGTCATTTTTTTTGACAGTTTTTTGACAATTTTTTTGAATTTTTTCAAATTATTGTCATTTCCTGTAAAATCTCTGTGGCTTGATCATAAAAACTGAGCAAGTTCATTACACAGGATCTTCCAGATCAAAAACCATACTGTCTGTCTGATATTATATCGTTTTCCTCCAGGTGTTCTACCCATTTAGTTTTAATTATTTTTTCCAATATTTTGACTATTACACTTGTCAATGATACAGGTCTATAATTAAGGGGGTCTTCCCTGTTTCCACTTTTGTAGATTGGAACTATGTTAACCTGTTTCCACACATCAGCTACAACTCCTGTACACAGGGAATATTTCGGTCGGAGGGGAGCCGGTCGGCCGAGTGGACAGCACGCTGGACTTGTGATCCTGTGGTCCTGGGTTCGATCCCAGGCGCCGGCGAGAAACAATGGGCAGAGTTTCTTTCACCCTATGCCCTTGTTACCTAGCAGTAAAATAGGTACCTGGGTGTTAGTCAGCTGTCACAGGCTGCTTCCTGGGGGTGGAGGCCTGGTCGAGGACCGGGCCGCGGGGACACTAAAAAGCCCCGAAACCATCTCAAGATAACCTCAAGAAGAGATGCCTTAAAAATCAGTTGAAGTGGAATGCTGAGCTCAGGTGCACATTCTCTCAGAACCCATGCTGAAACTCCATCTGGACCAACTGCTTTGTTCTTACTTAGCTCCTTGAGCATTTTTTCCACTTTTTTTTTTTTTTTTTTTTTTTTTGAGATATATACAAGAGTTGTTACATTCTTGTACAGCCACTAGTACGCGTAACGTTTCGGGCAGGTCCCTGGAATACGATCCCCGCCGCGAAGAATCGTTTTTTCATCCAAGTACACATTTTACTGTTGCGTTAAACAGAGGCTACAGTTAAGGAATTGCGCCCAGTAAATCCTCCCCGGCCAGGATACGAACCCATGACATAGCGCTCGCGGAACGCCAGGCGAGTGTCTTACCACTACACCACGGAGACTTCATCTCTTGACACCTCTATGTGCTCTATGTTGTTCCCTGGAATTCTTATTGTGTCTGGTTCCCTAAAGATTTCATTTTGTACAAACACATTTTGGAACTTTTCGTTTAGTGTTTCACACGTTTCCTTTTCATTTTCCGCCTCTGAATATTATCCTTTACCTGCAATTTGTTGTTTATGAATTTATACAATAGACCTGGTTCTGTTTTTCATTTGTCTGCAATCCCTTTTACAAAATTTCTTTCTGCCTCTCTCCTCACTGCCGTGTAGTTGTTTCTTGCATCTTTGTGTCGCTGGTATGTTTGGGGGTTTGGCCTCTACCTGTATTGATTCCATTTTTTGTGTTTTGGTCTCTGGCCCTCTCGCAATTTCTATTGAACCAATCCTGTTTCCTAGTTTTGCATCTCTGTTTTGGTATAAATTTTTTTGTGCCTTTATCATATATTTCACAAAACTTGACATACATCTCATTCACTTCCTTGTCTAGCATCAAGTCTGTCCAATTATACTCACTAAAAAAAATTTCTAAGGTGGCCATAATGTCCTCTCCTGAAGTCAGGTTTTTCAACTGCTTCAACCTCCTTATTTTCTTCCAGATTATAACACATTGCATACTTTATTCCCAAAAAGACATGGTCACTTTTACCCAAGGTAGGAAGGTACTGAATGTCAAATATCTCTTCCTCCTTCCTGGTATATATCAAATCTGGCATGGAGGGAACGTCCCCTTCCCTCATCCTTGTAGCTTGTTCAACATATTGATACAAGAATGTTTCCAGGATGAGGTCTACAAATCTACAGGTCCAAAAATCATCTGTTTTAGCTTCATATGCTTCCCAGTCTATGGATTTCAAGTTGAAATCACCGACTATCAACAGTCGTGATCTATCATTATCCGCTCTCGCTATAATCTCTCTCATTATTGTTATAAGACCTTCGCGTTTACTATCTAGCTCCTCCTTTGACCATGTGCTGCTTGGCGGTGGACTATATGCATTTATGATCATTAGTTTATCATCCTCATGGCAGATCTCTAGTGCTATTATATATGAACTTCTTGTGGATTGGCAGTCATTATTTCTTTCACCTTTAGGTGTTCTCTCACCAGCACAGCAACGCCACCGCCTTTCCTAATTTTTCTGTCCCGTCTCCAAATTGAGTAGCCCCTTGGGAATATGACCTCATTTAAAATAACATCTTCAAGTTTTGTATCCCGTGAATGCAACAATATCTGGTGTCTGCAGCTGTATTACATCACTTAACTCAAGTATCTTTGATCTCACTCCATCTATGTTAGTGTATGCAATCTTCAGAAACTTGTTCCCCCTCCCCTTATTCTTCACTCCCCCTCTCTCTATTGATTTTGTTGGTTTGCCTTTATGTACCACTTTACTGGTCTGCCTACCCCTATCACTTTGTAGAAAAAAGAATTGATTTCTTCTTCATTCCTGCTCTCATTTAAACTTTTTGCCTCAGTGAGGTTCAGTTTCAGCTTCTCTCTGTCTTCTTTTGAAAGATCTCGTCTTAACGACCACACTTTCCCATCCTCAACACTTTGTAATTTTCTGGCATTCCCGAGTACTTCTTCCATCTGTTTGGCACCGTTTAGGGTGATCCTCAAAGGTCGATCTTTCCCTTTTACGTATTTGCCTATTCTTCTGTAGTCGCACACATTCTCTATGGTAGTAAGACCTTCTATGAGGCCAACAATTTTATCTACTACTTTCGCTTCTTCTACAGCTTTTTCGGACCTAGATGTTATCTCCTTTTCTTTCCAACCAAAAATTATCAAGAATTTGCTCCGATCAACTGTGTTTTGCACCAACTTTGGGTTAGATGCCAATTCCTTTCTCACTTCCAGCTTAATGTTTGATTTATCTTGGTTGCTGCAGTGTTTGGCTTCCTTTACTACTGCTTCAATTTTTTCCCTCTCCTTGGCCACTTGTGCATAGGTGAGTTGCATATCTTTCTGGCACTGTTATATTCCCTATGTAACTTCCTCCATCTGTGCTGACAAAAGCTGTTTCTCCTGTTGAATTTCCTTACCTAACCTATTGTAGTCATTTATGTTAAATTTACTTTAACTTCTTCCAAAGCTATTTTTAAGAGTTTATTTTGTTCTTCCATGGCTTTGCAATTTGTTTCCAATTGATTTTTATCCTTGCACAAGTCTTTCACTATATCCTCAAGACATAAAACTTTGCTATTCAAATGGTCATTACTTTCTTTCAATTTTCTAATTATTTCTACATGAGAGTTCACTATAGTATTTAATTTTACCAACTTGTTATGTAGACTACTAATATCACAACCTGTCTTCTTAAAAAGAACGTCGCTTTTGGCCGTTGCCCGTATGGCCAATTATGGACGTAATTTGAAAATGAAAATAAATTTGGGATTTTTTTTTTCAACAACAGTAAGTTAAGGGTCCTCTGGTAGGTTAGGTGGGCAGGAAATTCTCATAAAGTTTTAAAACGGTATGAAAAAGTTAATTGAAAGTTGCCTTTTCTAAGCTTGCCGAGTAAGCCAGACGACTCAAACAGAAAACGGAACAGTCCGTCACTTTTGTGAGTCGATTTCATTTCAAATTATGTCCAAATTTGGCCATAGCGAGCATACGAGCCAAAAGTGACGTTATTTTTAAGAGGACGGGTTGAATATCAATGCTTTCTTCATTGAATACCGCATAATCAAGCTCTGTTTTGTTTTTCCTCTTGTCGTCGGCCATCTTGAATGTTCTTCTCTGCACTGGAAACATTAGGGGCAACTTTTTCTCATTTGATTTTTCACTTCCCTTGTCACATTCCTGTTATCTCACCTATTTTTCAAAAGCACTATACCTTTATGTTCTCTGGGACGCCACTATCATCAACCTGTACTACAATAGGATTGTTAAAATATTCTGGAGCTCCTCTGATGCAAGTGTTGACCCTAGGGGTGTCACCTTTTGAATTCACAAAAAGGAATGAATGGAGAGTGTGTGAGTGAGTGAGAGTGTGGGAGAGTGAGTGAGAGTGAGTGAGTGTAGGGTGAGTGTGTGAGAATGTAGGAGAGTGAGTGAGAATGTGGGAGATTGAGTGAGACTGAGTGGGAGGGTTAGTGTGAGAATGAGTGTGTGGGAGTGAGAGAATGTAATTACCTAAATGTAATTACCTAAGTGTAGTTACAGGATGAGAGCGACGCTCATGGTGTCCCGTCTTTCCAACACTCTTTGTCATATAACGCTTTGAAACTACTGACGGTCTTGGCCTTCACCACCTTCTCACCTAACTTGTTCCAACCGTCTACCACTCTGTTTGCGAAAGTGAATTTTTCTTATATTTCTTTGGCATCTGTGTTTAGCTCGGGGACCTCGTAGCCTGGTGGATAGCGCGCAGGGCTCGTAATTCTGTGGCGCGAGTTCGATTCCCGCACGAGGCAGAAACAAATGGGCAAAGTTTCTTTCACCCTGAATGCCCCTGTTACCTAGCAGTAAAATAGGTACCTGGGTGTTAGTCAGCTATCACGGGCTGCTTCCTGGGGGTGGAGGCCTGGTCGAGGACCGGGCCGCGGGGACACTAAAGCCCTGAAATCATCTTAAGATAACCTCAAGAAGCTAGTTTAAATCTATGACCTCTTGTTCTTGAAGTTCCAGGTCTCAGGAAATCTTCCCTATCGATTTTATCAATTCCTGTTACTATTTTGTACGTAGTGATCATTATCACCTCTTTTTCTTCTGTCTTCTAGTTTTGGTATATTTAATGCCTCTAACCTCTCCTCATAGCTCTTGCCCTTCAGTTCTTAACGTTTTAAAAACCTATGCTCCAAAATGTTATATCATGATATTTAAAATACTGTACGTTCTATTAAAACTTTTTGATCTCACGTTTTATATTCATTTTTACAAATTCTCAAAATACGTATTTTAAACGTAATTTAACCCATTAACTGCGCAACGCGCCTGCACGCCCAGGCTTCGGGTGCGCAACACGCCTCCAGGTGTTTTTATTTTTCACGTTCCATCCAAAACTCCCGCGGATACATGGGGTTCACATCAGCTTCCTCAGGGCTCTTGTAAACAGATGCCATCTTTAAAAAAAATCATGGTCCACACTGCCAGGTGTCAGAGCCTCAGTAGTGAGTGAGCAACCAAGGCTGGCGCTCGCAGCATGAGCACACAGCTCTGCTGTTCAGCGTGTGACCACAGCATCGCCTAATGTCAAAATATATATATATATAACCTGTATTATTTAGCCATGATAGTATTATAGAAGAGCCTGAGTGGGATAATGACTGGGTACAATGTTCAAATATCAGTGATTCAATGCTGTTCACGATGTTCACAGCGCTAGCCACAGCACCACAGCATTATTTCGTCCATCTAGGAATCTTCAAACGAATTCTTAGGTTCCATTTCAAAATAAACTTGTGGTCAATTATTCATTTACAGAAATTAGTGACCAGGATTGGCCCATACGAGGCAGCTGCTATTGGCCCATATGAGGCAGCTGCTATTAGTCCATACAAAGCAGCTGCTATTGGCCCATACGAGGCAGCTGCTATTGGCCCATACGAGGCAGCTGCTATTGGCCCATACGAGGCAGCTGCTATGGACCCATATGAGGCAGCTGCTATTGGCCCATACGAGGCAGCTGCTATTGGCCCATACGAGGCAGCTGCTATTGACCCATACGAGGCAGCTGCTATTGGCCCATATGAGGCAGCTGCTATTGGCCCATATGAGGCAGCTGCTATTGGCCCATACGAGGCAGCTGCTATTGGCCCATACAAGCTATTTTGGCGAGGGAGGTGACTGGAGAAAAAATAGATATTTTAATAGCCTAAGAAATTTTTTGGGTCAAATTGATTGGAAAGGCTTGGGTATGGGGTGTGGGCCGGTCTTGGAGCGAGACATGAACCCAGCGATAGGTGACTTAAATGGGGATTTCGATGTGGATTCAATATATAACTTATTTAAGAATATTCTAAACAAAGCACAGGAACGTAGTATACCATACAAATTGAATAGATCGTATACTAATGACCCAAAGTGGATAACAAAGAATTTGAAGAACCTTATAGGTAAAAAGAGAGCTTGGTACAAAAGGATTAAAAATGGGGAGGTCACTTTAGAACAGGAATTCGTACAACTGGTTAGAAATGTTAAAAAAGAGATAAGGAAAGCAAAAAGAAACTATGAAGTTCGCATAGCAGGGCAAGCAAAGACAAATCCTAAAGGGTTTTTTCAGTTATATCGTACTAAGACTAGGGAAAGGATAGGTCCATTAAAAACTGAGACAGGTCAAATAACAGATAGTGATGAAGAGATGAGTAGTATTTTTAATAAATATTTTGTATCTGTATTTACTAAAGAGGAACTTAACAATATGCCTTCAGCCGAACAAGTCTATGTGGGTGGGGACGAGGACAGGTTGACGAGTTTAGCAGTTACCAGGGAGGATGTTCTTAAACAAATAGTAAAACTCAAACCAAACAAATCCCCAGGGCCGGATGAAGTGTTTGCTAGGGTGCTTAAAGAATGCAAAGAGGAGCTTTGTGACCCACTGTCAACCATATTTAATAAATCAATAGAGTCAGGCAGAGTGCCAGAGTTTTGGAAAGTTGCTAATGTGATACCAGTTTTTAAGAAAGGAGATAGATCACTTGCGTCTAACTATCGACCAATTAGCCTAACGTCTATTGTGGGAAAGTTACTCGAATCTATAATAGCAAATAAAATTCGTCTTCATCTTGAAAAACATAAATTAATAATTGAGTCGCAACATGGTTTTATAAATGGCCGTTCATGTTTAACAAATTTGTTATCTTTTTATTCTAGCATTGTTGAGGCAGTTGATAGTGGTAAGGATTGCGATGTTGTATACCTTGACTTTAGCAAAGCTTTTGATACAGTGCCACATGAAAGACTGATTAAAAAAAATAGAGTCTCATGGTATTGGGGGTGCTATATTAAGCTGGATTAGGGCATGGCTATACCAAAGGAAACAGAGAGTTAGTATAAATGGAATCAAGTCAGAGTGGGAAAATGTTGTAAGTGGAGTGCCTCAAGGCTCTGTCCTGGGACCTCTGTTGTTTATAATATATATAAATGATTTAGATTCAGGTTTGAGTAGCAACATTTGCAAATTTGCCGATGATACGAAAATCGGTAGGGAAATTAATTCGGAGGAGGACTCACTATCACTTCAAGTTGATCTAGATAGGGTTTTGAAATGGTCAAAGGATTGGCAGATGCAGTTTAATGCTGATAAATGTAAAGTTCTGAGGTTAGGTAATGATGATAGAGTTACAAGATACGAGCTAGATGGTGTTGTGATTGCGAAGTCGGATTGCGAAAGGGATCTGGGAGTTATGATTAGTAAGAATTTAAAACAAAAGGATCAATGCATAAATGTTCGTAATAAGGCAAATCGGACACTTGGATTTATTAATCGCAGCGTTAGTAACAAGACACCTGGTGTGGTTCTCAAGCTATATCTTGCTCTAGTTAGGCCCCATTTAGATTATGCAGTTCAGTTTTGGTCGCCATATTATAGAATGGATATAAATTCACTTGAACGTGTCCAGCGTAGGATGACTAAGTTAATTCCCCAAATTAGAAATCTTTCATATGAAGAAAGATTAACAAAGCTTAAGTTGCATTCACTGGAAAGGCGAAGAGTTAGGGGTGACATGATAGAGGTTTACAAGTGGATGAATGGACATAACCGGGGGGATATTAATAGGGTATTAAAAGTATCAACACAGGACAGAACACGAAACAATGGATATAAATTGGATAAGTTTAGATTTAGGAAAGACTTGGGTAAATACTGGTTCAGTAACAGGGTTGTTGATTTGTGGAACCAATTGCCGCGTAACATTGTGGAGGTGGGGTCCCTCGATTGTTTCAAGCACGGGTTGGACAAGTATATGAGTGGGATTGGGTGGTTATAGAATAGGAGCTGCCTCGTATGGGCCAATAGGCCTTCTGCAGTTACCTTTGTTCTTATGTTCTTATGTTCTTATATTATTGCACTTACCGAAACGTGGATGAATGTAGAAAATAGAGAACTATTAGCTGAATATCAAATAAATGGATTTAAACTATTTCACACAGATCGATATATTAGACGAGGAGGGGGAGTAGCCATATATGTTAGGGACAGTTTGAAATGTAGTCTCAAAGAGGGAATCAAAACTGATCCGCACACAGAAACTATTTGGATAGAATTAAACGAAAAAGCAAATAATATTATAATAGGAGTTATATATAGGCCACCAAATTTGGACAGAATGGAAGCAAAGCATCTATGGGATGAAATATCTAGAGCATCTAGATCTAACAGTATTTATGTCATGGGTGACTTTAATTTTAGTGGAATAAACTGGTTGAACAAAACAGGGAATAGTGAAGCAGAAGATTTTCTAGAATTAATTGACGATTGCTTTCTTACGCAACACATTAACCCTTAAAGTGCGCATCACGTCATATGACATGTTGGACGTTGTTCCAGTCAACTGCGCATCACGTCATATGATGTGTTGGAGTACTACTCAAAATTTAAACGGCCCGCGGATACACGGGGTTCACCACACCTTCATCAGGGCTCTTGTAAACAGACGCCATTTTAACCCTCAAACCGCTAGGGGCCCAAATGGAATTCACACCCACAGGCGCAACAAAAAAAAAAATCCAAAAAATTCTTTCGTCTCATAGAAGTGTTCATTTTTGCAGCAGTTGCCACAAATATATTATTACCTAATTATTTCAATGTCTCCGATTGATTTTTTCTTAGTTTTTTGCAGTAATATTATTCCATACAGTGAATTGTGGTATATTTATATTATAAAATGTGTGAACCATTGCTGTACTCAAAATTATGGTGTGCATATTAGTGATTCAATTATTATGTTCATAAAACAATAAACAAATAGTTTTGCTGTTGTTACACTATATACACAGGTTATATATAAGTATTTGCATGTTTTGTACACCATCACAAACTACTAAGTTGGTCTTGTGAGTCAAAAAGCAACGAGGAGTGACCGCCAAACACCAGCGAGCCACTCACTGCCACTCCCTCCCTCAACACCACCTCACTCACCCTCATTCACCCCCACAATACTCTTCCTGTATTTATTCACTATACACAGACGTTATATATACGTATTTACATGTTTTGTTCACCATAACTGTACATCTAAGCTTGTATGGTAAGTAAGGCCATAAGACGTAGCTACTCACACAGTCAGCTGATCGGCGGCCGCCCTCAAGGCCAGACGCACGAATATTTGTCCTCCAACAATATTGTTTGTGGTGTTATTACGCTATATACACACATTATATACAAGTATCTACCTGTTTTATGCACCTTACCTGTACAAATAAGCTGGTATTGTGCCCAAAGACCATAGTGGCCACCAGTAAACAACATGCCAAGTTGTGCAGACGATGCTCCTCCCTCACCAAAATGGCGGCTCCCAACCTATTCCTCTCGCTGTTATCTCACACTATACACACGTTATATATAAATATCTACATTTGTGTTCACCATATCGAACCACTAAGCTGGTATGGTGAGTGCAGTCAATAAATGGTGGCCACACACAGTCAGAAAACGACGCCACAACCCTCCCTCCCACAGCCTTACTCCTCCCTCCATGGAGCACAGCGCTAAATATCACCACAAACCTGCTATTATCAGAATCCTGGTCAGTTTTATCACAGTCAGGGGGCTTCAGTAATAATATCACTGCTAAATAATAGCAGTATCATTTATATTATGGTATTTGTAGGTGATGCTGTGGTCACAAGCTGAACAGCGGTGCTGTGAGCTCGTGCTGCGTGCGCCAGCCTTGGTGGCTCGCTCAATACTGACGCTGTAACACCCAAGAATGTTAGCCTGGATTTTTTTTCTAGGTGGCATCTGGCAACTATCGGTTGTGGCTGTACTATAGCTGCCCCTATCCCAGGCGGGGCGTTTAAATTATAGCGCTAGACACGAAATCATATATAAATGATGTGCGCGGTTTCGGTTTTGTCACTGATATCATTTATATACGATATGCGCGGTTTGAAGGTTAAAAAAAAATCGTGGGCCAAACTCCCGGGTGTTATTGGCCTCAGTATTGAGTGAGCTACCAAGCCTGACGCACGAAGCATGAGCTAACAGCACTACAGTGCTTCCTCAGACTAACGAACCCCGCTCTATCGAATTCCCGGAAGAGCCGAACAAATTGAATTCGGTACCAAATGTTCAGTGGAACATACAAATGTTCGATTAAGTGAGGAATGTTCGTCCAAGCGGTCACCGAGGCCGAGCGTCAGAGCTGGCTGTCATCAACTATGATTCGCCAGAGTGTAAACAGTTATGTAGTGTTTTATTATCCCTACCCATTGTTTCTAGGGAGAAATGGTGATAAAAATGGTGATAAAATGGTGTCAGGGGGGCATTGGTGAGAGAGTTGTTGTCAGGAGGCAACACGTGCTCCCCCGCCCCCACCCTCCTTCCTCCACCTGACCACAGAGACCACTCACTCTCCTCTCGTCGTCAGATGCCAAGAGTCAATTTAATGATAATTATCGCATTATCTACACTGAAAATAGCCTTTTTATTAGAAAAATGTCATATTGGAGCAATAATAATGGTGAAAATTGTAATATATACAGTACATATTTTAAAACGTTTGAACACATTTCCTTTTCACAGAATTTTTAATACAATTGGGGTGTAGATAACAGCCGGCATTGTGTGGCCGGCCGGTCGCTCCCTGAGCCATTGGGGGGGTGGGGGGTGGGAGGGGGGGGTTGTTTCCTGGATCCCTCCCTCCCTCCTTCTAACAGCCTACGTACTGTACTAATATCTATTTAGAATAAATTTTGAGGAGGCCAATAAAACAAGCACAGGTCGTGTGAACGTTAGGCCTTGGTGAGGTGGCTGGCATCATTTGTGGTGGTGTCAGGGGAGGCAGGTGGTGTCAGGGGAGGCAGGCGGTGTCAGGGGAGGCAGGCGGTGTCAGGGGAGGCAGGCGGTGTCAGGGGAGGCAGGTGGGGTCAGGGGAGGCAGGCGGTGTCAGGGGAGGCAGGCGGGGTCAGGGGAGGCAGGCGGGGTCAGGGGAGGCAGGCGGGGTCAGGGGAGGCAGGCGGGGTCAGGGGAGGCAGGTGGGGTCAGGGGAGGCAGGCGGTGTCAGGGGAGGCAGGTGGGGTCAGGGGAGGCAGGTGGTGGAAAGAGGCAGGTGGTGTCAGGGGAGGCAGGCGGTGTCAGGGGAGGCAGGCGGGGTCAGGGGAGGCAGGCGGTGTCAGGGGAGGCAGGTGGGGTCAGGGGAGGCAGGCGGTGTCAGGGGAGGCAGGTGGGGTCAGGGGAGGCAGGTGGTGGAAAGAGGCAGGTGGTGTCAGGGGAGGCAGGCGGTGTCAGGGGAGGCAGGCGGGGTCAGGGGAGGCAGGCGGTGTCAGGGGAGGCAGGTGGTGTCAGGGGAGGCAGGCGGTGTCAGGGGAGGCAGGCGGTGTCAGGGGAGGCAGGCGGGGTCAGGGGAGGCAGGCGGGGTCAGGGGAGGCAGGTGGGGTCAGGGGAGGCAGGTGGGGTCAGGGGAGGCAGGCGGTGTCAGGGGAGGCAGGCGGGGTCAGGGGAGGCAGGCGGGGTCAGGGGAGGCAGGTGGGGTCAGGGGAGGCAGGTGGTGTCAGGGGAGGCAGGTGGTGGAAAGAGGCAGGTGGTGTCAGGGGAGGCAGGTGGGGTCAGGGGAGGCAGGCGGGGTCAGGGGAGGCAGGTGGGGTCAGGGGAGGCAGGCGGGGTCAGGGGAGGCAGGTGGGGTCAGGGGAGGCAGGTGGGGTCAGGGGAGGCAGGTGGGGTCAGGGGAGGCAGGTGGGGTCAGGGGAGGCAGGTGGTGGAAAGAGGCAGGTGGTGTCAGGGGAGGCAGGTGGGGTCAGGGGAGGCAGGCGGTGTCAGGGGAGGCAGGCGGGGTCAGGGGAGGCAGGCGGGGTCAGGGGAGGCAGGTGGTGTCAGGGGAGGCAGGCGGTGTCAGGGGAGGCAGGCGGGGTCAGGGGAGGCAGGCGGGGTCAGGGGAGGCAGGCAGTGTCAGGGGAGGCAGGCGGGGTCAGGGGAGGCAGGCGGTGTCAGGGGAGGCAGGTGGGGTCAGGGGAGGCAGGTGGTGTCAGGGGAGGCAGGCGGGGTCAGGGGAGGCAGGTGGGGTCAGGGGAGGCAGGCGGTGTCAGGGGAGGCAGGCGGTGTCAGGGGAGGCAGGCGGTGTCAGGGGAGGCAGGCGGTGTCAGGGGAGGCAGGCGGGGTCAGGGGAGGCAGGCGGTGTCAGGGGAGGCAGGCGGGGTCAGGGGAGGCAGGCGGTGTCAGGGGAGGCAGGTGGGGTCAGGGGAGGCAGGTGGTGTCAGGGGAGGCAGGCGGGGTCAGGGGAGGCAGGTGGGGTCAGGGGAGGCAGGCGGTGTCAGGGGAGGCAGGCGGTGTCAGGGGAGGCAGGCGGTGTCAGGGGAGGCAGGCGGTGTCAGGGGAGGCAGGTGGGGTCAGGGGAGGCAGGCGGTGTCAGGGGAGGCAGGTGGGGTCAGGGGAGGCAGGTGGTGTCAGGGGAGGCAGGTGGTGGAAAGAGGCAGGTGGTGTCAGGGGAGGCAGGTGGGGTCAGGGGAGGCAGGCGGGGTCAGGGGAGGCAGGTGGGGTCAGGGGAGGCAGGCGGGGTCAGGGGAGGCAGGTGGGGTCAGGGGAGGCAGGTGGGGTCAGGGGAGGCAGGTGGGGTCAGGGGAGGCAGGTGGGGTCAGGGGAGGCAGGTGGTGGAAAGAGGCAGGTGGTGTCAGGGGAGGCAGGTGGGGTCAGGGGAGGCAGGCGGTGTCAGGGGAGGCAGGCGGGGTCAGGGGAGGCAGGCGGGGTCAGGGGAGGCAGGTGGTGTCAGGGGAGGCAGGCGGTGTCAGGGGAGGCAGGCGGGGTCAGGGGAGGCAGGCGGGGTCAGGGGAGGCAGGCGGTGTCAGGGGAGGCAGGCGGGGTCAGGGGAGGCAGGCGGTGTCAGGGGAGGCAGGTGGGGTCAGGGGAGGCAGGTGGTGTCAGGGGAGGCAGGCGGGGTCAGGGGAGGCAGGTGGGGTCAGGGGAGGCAGGCGGTGTCAGGGGAGGCAGGCGGTGTCAGGGGAGGCAGGCGGTGTCAGGGGAGGCAGGCGGTGTCAGGGGAGGCAGGCGGGGTCAGGGGAGGCAGGCGGTGTCAGGGGAGGCAGGCGGGGTCAGGGGAGGCAGGCGGTGTCAGGGGAGGCAGGTGGGGTCAGGGGAGGCAGGTGGTGTCAGGGGAGGCAGGCGGGGTCAGGGGAGGCAGGTGGGTCAGGGGAGGCAGGCGGTGTCAGGGGAGGCAGGCGGTGTCAGGGGAGGCAGGCGGTGTCAGGGGAGGCAGGCGGTGTCAGGGGAGGCAGGTGGGGTCAGGGGAGGCAGGCGGTGTCAGGGGAGGCAGGCGGGGTCAGGGGAGGCAGGCGGGGTCAGGGGAGGCAGGTGGGGTCAGGGGAGGCAGGCGGGGTCAGGGGAGGCAGGCGGGGTCAGGGGAGGCAGGTGGGGTCAGGGGAGGCAGGTGGAGTCAGGGGAGGCAGGTGGGGTCAGGGGAGGCAGGTGGGGTTAGGGGAGGCAGGTGGGGTCAGGGGAGGCAGGTGGTGGAAAGAGGCAGGTGGTGTCAGGGGAGGCAGGCGGTGTCAGGGGAGGCAGGCGGGGTCAGGGGAGGCAGGTGGGGTCAGGGGAGGCAGGTGGGGTCAGGGGAGGCAGGTGGGGTCAGGGGAGGCAGGTGGGGTCAGGGGAGGCAGGTGGGGTCAGGGGAGGCAGGTGGGGTCAGTGGTGGAAGGTGTTGTCAGGGGAGGTGGAAGTGGAGAGAGAAGGGTGGTGACCACGCATGGCTGCCAAACCTCTCATTCATACTCTATTATAAATCTCAATCTTAGCTGTAAAATATTTATGCCAAAATATGTTAATTTTCGTGTATTAATATACATTATTAATCATTAACACGTTTTATTGTTTCCTGAAGAAAACAATAGCTGACTTGGCATTGTGGTGTGTATGGCCGGGTACCTGGGGGAGGGGGGGGGGTCCTGGAGGTGTGAGATGAAACCTGTCAACCCATCATTTTTTTTGTCGGGCGAGTTGAGACGCTTCCAAGCCTGCTGCTTCAATACACGGTGTGGGTGGTGTGGTATGGTTTGGGTGGTGTGGCGTGGTTTGGGTGTGGGTGGGTTGGTGTGGGTGGTGTGGTTGGGTGTGGGGGAATGATGTGGGTGGTGTGGGGTGTGTGGGGGATGATGTGGGTGGTGGTGTGGGGTGTGTGGGTGGTGGTGTGGGGTGTGTGGGTGGTGGTATGGGGAGTGTGGGTGGTGGGGGCGAATGGTGTTAGTGTGTTGGGGATGGTGTGGGGGATGGTGTGGGTGGTGTGGGGGAAGGTGTGGATGGTGTGGGGGATGATGTGGGTGGTGTGGGGGGTGGTGTGGGTGGTGGTGTGGGGTGTGTGGGGGATGGTGTGGGTGGTGGTGTGGGGTGTGTGGGTGGTGGTGTGGGGTGTGTGGGTGGTGGGGGCGAATGGTGTTAGTGGTGTGGGGGATGGTGTGGGTGGTGTGGGGGATGGTGTGGGTGGTGTGGAGGATGGTGTGGGTGGTGTAGAGGATGGTGTGGGTGGTGTAGAGGATGGTGTGGGTGGTGTGGGGGATGGTGTGGGTGGTGTGGGGGATGGTGTGGGTGGTGTGGGGGATGGTGTGGGTGGTGTGGAGGATGGTGTGGGGGATGGTATGGGTGGTGTGGGGGATGGTGAGGGTGGTGTGGGGGATGGTGTGGGTGGTGTGGGGGATGGTGTGGGTGGTGTGGGGGATGGTGTGGGTGGTGTGGAGGATGGTGTGGGTGGTGTGGAGGATGGTGTGGGTGGTGTGGGGGATGGTGTGGGTGGTGTGGGGGATGGTGTGGGTGGTGTGGGGGATGGTGTGGGGGATGGTGTGGGTGGTGTGGAGGATGGTGTGGGTGGTGCGGAGGATGGTGAGGGTGGTGTGGAGGATGGTGTGGGTGGTGTGGGGGATGGTGTGGGTGGTGTGGGGGATGGTGTGGGTGGTGTGGGGGATGGTGTGGGTGGTGTGGGGGATGGTGTGGGTGGTGTGGGGGATGGTGTGGGTGGTGTGGGTGGTGTGGAGGATGGTGTGGGTGGTGTGGGGGATGGTGTGGGTGGTGTGGAGGATAGTGTGGGTGGTGTGGGGGATGGTGTGGGTGGTGTGGGGGATGGTGATTCTCGCATCTCAGATTATTATTGACACCAAAAGAGCATGAAAGATATTATAATGAAGCACCACACAACAAAGAAACAAACTAATGTGTCCTGGCATATGTTTAAAAAAAAAAAAATAAGAAGGTTGTTGGGGCCGGACGGATGGAACGAATTCCGCACTGGAACGAATCGGCTTCGCCCCATATAGTTCGTTCAAGTGAGGACACACTGTACTGTTCAGCTTGTGACCACAGCATCGCCTAAAAATGCCAAAATATACTTGTTCATGCTATTATGTAGCGATGATATTATTATAGAAGACCCCTGACTGATAAAACTGACCAGGGTTCTGATAATAGCAGGATTGTGGTGATATTTAGCGCTGTGCGCCATGGAGGGAGGAGTAATGCTGTGGGAGGGAGGGTGGTGGCGATGTCTTCTGACTGTGTGTGGCCACCTTTCATTGACTGCACTCAGCATACCAGCTTAGTGGTTCGCTATGGTGAACACAAATGTAGATACTTATATATAACGTGTGTATAGAGGGTATAAACAGCAAGAGAAGGTTTGGAGCCGCCATTTTGGTGAGGGCGGTGGCGTTGTCTGCACGACGCCACTGTGCAGACGACGGTGTTGTTTACTGGTTACCACGATAGTCTTTGGGCACCATACCAGTTTATTTGTACAAGTATGGTGAATAAAACAGGTAGATATTTATATATAATGTGTGTATATAGCGTAATAACACCACACAGTATTGTTGGAGGAGAAATATTAGTGCATCTGGCCTTGAGGGCGGCAGCCATCAGCTGACTGTGTGAGGTCCTACGTCTTTGTACCTTTACTCACCATACAAGCTTAGATGTACAGTTATGGTGAACAAAACATGTAGATACATGTTTTATATATATATATATAACATATATATATATATTATATATATATAATATATATATAACGTCTGTATATAGTGAATTATAGCAAAAACATTATTGTGGGAGGAGAATGTGGGTGAGTCAGATGACTGGAGGGAGGGCGGGAGTGGCTGGCTGGTACACGGCGGTCACTCCTCGTTACTTTTTGACTCATAATAGCTACTTAGTGGTTTGTTATAGTGAACAAAACATGCAGATACTTATATAAAACCTGTGCTTATAGTGTAATAACCGACAAAGTATTTGTTCACTGATTGATGAACATAATTGAATCAACAATATGCACACCATATTTTTGAGTACAGCAATGATTCACTCATTTTATTATATAAATATATCAAACTACACACTATTGAATAATATTACAGCAAAAAAAATATGAAAAATCAATCAGAGACATTGAAATAATTCGGTAATTATCTCTTTGTGGCAACTCCGGCCTGACAGCTGGCGAGCAACAGACCGCCTGGGACGCACGCTGAGTCAGAGCCTATAATTTGCCAGACTTCCCCGCCCTATAGCGGGCAATATATGCCACTTATGATTTTTTTATTATTTTTCCCGTGATCAGTGAACACAAATTAACAGTTTAGGAAGAAAAAATAATTTATTTTTTTTTCAAAATGACATGCGCCTGTGGGGATGACAGGATATTAAACCCCGAGCATGTTAAGGGTTAAGGAACCAACGCGGGAAAATAATATTTTAGATTTAGTGTTAACTAACAGGGAAACACAAATTAATGACATCGAAATAGGGAGTGAGCTAGGGAACAGTGATCACAAAGAAATCAGATTTAGCATAGAATGGAATAGACCTGAAGGAGAAAATTCTGTTAAAGTGCCAGATTTTCGAAAAGCTGATTTTAATAGCCTTAGAAATTTTTTGGGTCAAATAGATTGGAAAGTCTTGGGTATGGGGTGTGGGCCGGTCTTGGAGTGAGACATGAACCCAGCGATAGGTGACGTAAAAGGGGATTTCGATGTGGATTTAATATATAACTTATTTAAGAATATTCTAAACAAAGCACAGGAACATAGTATACCATACAAATTGAATAGATCGAATACTAATGACCTAAAGTGGATAACAAAGAATTTGAAGAAACTTATAGGTAAAAAGAGCTTGGTACAAAAGGATTAAGAATAGGGAAGTCAGTTTAGAACAGGAATTCATACAACTGGTTAGAAATGTTAAAAAAGAGATTAGGAAAGCAAAAAGAAACTATGAAGTTCGCATAGCAGAGCAAGCGAAGTCAAATCCTAAAGGTTTTGTTCAGTTATATCGAACTAAGACTAGGGAAAGGATAGGTCCATTAAAAACTGAGACAGGTCAAATAACGGATAATGACAAGGAGATGAGTAGTATTTTTAACAAATATTTTATATCTGTATTTACTAAAGAAGAACTTAACAATATGCCTTCAGCCGAACAAGTCTATGTGGGTGGGGATGAGGACAGGTTGACTAGTTTAGCAGTTACCAGGGAGGATGTAATTAAACAATTAGAAAAACTAAAACCAAACAAATCCCCAGGGCCGGATGAAGTGTTTGCCAGGGTGCTTAAAGAATGCAAAGAGGAGCTTTCCGAGCCACTGTCTACCATATTTAATAAATCAATAGAGTCAGGCAGAGTGCCAGAGTCATGGAAGGTAGCTAATGTGGTACCAATTTTTAAGAAAGAGATAGATCACTTGCGTCAAACTATCGGCCAATTAGCCTAATGTCTATTGTGGGAAAGTTACTTGAATCAATAACTGCAAATACAATTCGTCTTCATCTTGAAAAACATAAATTAATAAATGAGTCGCAACATGGTTTTACAAATGGCCGTTCATGTTTAACAAATTTGCTAACTTTTTATTCCAGCATAGTTGAGGCAGTTGATAGTGGTAAGGATTGTGATGTTGTGTACCTTGACTTTAGCAAAGCTTTTGATACAGTGCCACATGAAAGCCTAATTAAAAAAATAGAAGCTCATGGTATTGGGGGTGCTATATTAAGTTGGATTAGGGCATGGCTATTCCAAAGGAAACAGAGAGTTAGTATAAATGGGGTTAAGTCAGAGTGGGATAATGTTGTTAGTGGAGTACCTCAGGGCTCTGTCCTGGGACCTCTGTTGTTTATAATATATATATAAATGATTTAGATTCAGGTTTGAGTAGCAAAATCTGCAAATTTGCAGATGATACAAAAATCGGTAGGGAAATTAACACGAAAGAAGACTCGCTATCACTTCAAGTTGATCTAAATAGGGTTTTAAAATGGTCAAAAGACTGGCAGATGCAGTTTAATGCTAATAAATGTAAAGTTTTGAGGCTAGGTAATGATGATAGAGTTACAAGATACGAGCTAGATGGTGTTGAGATTGCGAAAGGGATCTGGGAGTTATGATTAGTAAGAATTTAAAACAAAAGGATCAATGCATGAATGTTCGTAATAAGGCGAATAGCACACTGGGATTTATTAATCGAAGCGTTAGTAACAAGACACCTGGCGTGGTTCTTCAGCTATATCTTGCTCTGGTTAGGCTACATTTAGATTATGCAGTCCAGTTTTGGTCGCCGTACTATAGAATGGATATAAATTCACTTGAACGTGTCCAGCGTAGGATGACTAAGTTAATTCCCCAAATTAGAAATCTTTCATATGAAGAAAGATTAACAAAGCTTAAGTTGCATTCACTGGAAAGGTGAAGAGTTAGGGGTGACATGATAGAGGTTTACAAGTGGATGAATGGATATAACAAAGGGGATATTAATACGGTATTAAAATTATCAACACAAGACAGAACACGAAACAATGGGTATAAATTGACAATGGATATAAATTGGATAAGTTTAGATTTAGGAAAGACTTGGGTAAATACTGGTTCAGTAACAGGGTTGTTGATTTGTGGAACCAATTGCCGCGTAACGTGGTGATGGGGTCCCTCGATTGTTTCAAGCGCGGGTTGGACATGTATATGAGTGGGATTGGATGGTTATAGATAGGAGCTGCCTCGTATGGGCCAATAGGCCTTCTGCAGTTACCTTTGTTCTTATGTTCTTCAAAACAACCCTCAAGTTGACTATTTCCGTAACAGCATGCACTTCTGTATGCTAATCCCCACAATCACCAAGCCCACCCGAGTCACTCAAACATCTGCCACTACCCTGGATCACCTATGGACTAATATAACAGCTCCCCTTACATCTGGGGTAATCTATGACAGAACAACTGACCACTATCCTACCTTCCTCATAGCAAACATGGACACAACACCACCAGAAAACAAGAAACTCTGATTCAAGCTACACTGTGAATCAGCTTTAGGCAATCTCTCTAATGCACTTCACAATATTAACTGGGAATCTGAATTCAATAATACACAGGATATAAACTCATTAACTAACTTCTTTCTCTCCAAAACTCCAAGCCTCTACAACACTCACTGTCCCCTCCTTACCAAACAAGTAACTGACAAAAGAAAAAACAATCTGTGGCTCACAAGTGGCATAATCAAGTCAATCAACAAAAAACATGAACATGAAAAGAAATTTAGGATTGGCCTAGTTACAAAGGAAGTAGTTAAAATGTACTCATCAGTGCTTACCAGTATCATAAGAAAAGCTAAACATTCATATTAAGAGACTAGATTCAAAGAAGCAAAAGGCAACATGAAAAGCACATGGAATACCATCTCTAATATCCTAGGAACTAAACAACACTCCCACAACCAGATAACACTCTCTAAGGATGGCCTTACACCGTCAACTGATTCAGAAATGGCGAATGAATTTAATAGCTTCTTTTCATCGGTTGGTGCTAACCTTGCCAGTAAAATCCCACAGACTCAGACACATATCAACACATATCTCTCAGGCAGCTATCCAAACTATCTTCTCCTTCAGTCAGCCCGACAGATGTTGTGTCCATCATACGCTCACTAAAAACCAAAGCTGGAGACATCAGTGAAATCTCATCCATTGTATACAAGAGCGCCTGCCATGGCCTTGCGCCACCTATAGCTCTGCTGTTCAACAAATCCCTTGAGTGTCATACCTTCCCTGATATCCTTAAAAAAGCAAGAGTAATGCCAGTTCATAAAGGAGGTAATCCGGCAGACATAAATAATTATAAACCAACATCAAACCTACCCATACTATCAAAAATATTTGAAAAAATTATCTACAAACAGATCTACTCCTATCTCGTAAAATTCAACATTCTTAGCCCCTGTCAGTTTGGCTTCCGCTCCCAAAAGAGTACCAACGATGCAATTATTAGTCTCCTTGATATAATTTACTCAGCCCTTGACAAAAATGAGTTGCCGATTGGACTCTTCATTGACCTGAGAAAGGCCTTTGATACTGTTAATCACAATTACCTCTTACGTAAACTCCATGATGGAATCCGAGGCCATGCACTGGACTATATCCAATCCTATCTTAGTGATAGACACCAATGTGTAGCCATCAATAATATAACCTCTTCCACTCTACCAATAACCGTTGGAGTGCCACAGGGCAGCATCTTGGGACCTCTCCTATTTCTTACGTACATCAATGATCTGCCTAATGTCTCTAACATTCTGAAACCTATTTTGTTTGCTGATGATACTACCCTCATCTACTCTAACCCCAACCCACATACACTTAATAATGTTGTTAATAATGAACTAAAGAAAGTCCACTTGTCAACCAACAAACTAATACTTAACATAGAAAAGACCTACTACATCTTATTTGGAAGCAAATCTACAAATGCAATTCAGCTTCAGATAGACAATGTAAACATTAGCAATAAAAATGATGGAAAGTTTCTTGGCCTATTCCTAAACAAGAGACTCAACTTCAGTACCCACATACAACACATAACTAAGAAAGTCTCTAAAACAGTTTAGATACTCTCCAAAATCAGGTATTATGTACCTAACTCTGCTCTCATCTCTCTATATTATGCACTAATCTATCCCTATCTTAATTATGGTATCTGTGCATGGGGTTCAACCACTGCAAACCACCTTAAGTCCATCATCACCCAGCAAAAATCTGCTATCAGAATAATAACAAATTCTGCTTTCAGACAACACTCAGCCCCCTTGTTTAACTCCCTAAACATGCTAAACATAATCTCACTCCACAAATTCTCTTGTGTCAACTACATTTACAAAACCCTGTTCTTAAATGCAAATCCTGCTCTGAAACACTCCCTGGACAGATGTAATAGGACCCATTATCACCACACCAGAAATAAATATCTCTTTGATATCCCCAGAGTCAAATTTAATATGTGTAAACACTCTATGCAAATAAAGGGACCCAGTCTATGGAACTTCCTCCCTATTGAATTGAAAAGCCGTCCAACTTTTGCGTCATTCAAAAACAATACTAAAAAGTACCTAATTTCATCTTCATAGTTTTTTACCTTTTGCTTTAAAATTGCACTGTATTTATTGCTACCCAATCTCCCAATCCTTATGTACCCAATCCGAACATCTTTACCATTGTGATCATTGCTGTCTTCTTATATGTGCTATCAATCTGCTGTATGGTGTCTATTAATCTTGTTTAAATTACCAATCAAGCTGTCAATGTAATCAATCAGAGCTACCAATGTGCTTTAATATACTTACTAATCTCTCTCATCTCATTTTTTTCTTGCAATGTATCTGTTATCATTTTATTAATTCTGCTAGAATTTACCTACTTAAAATTATCTGGTAAATTAAGGACTTGCCCGAAACGCTGCGCGTACTAGTGGCTTTACAAGATTGTAAATACTATGCTGTGTATTCTCACAAACCCAATGTACCTTCTTGTATATAAATAAATAAATAAATAAATAAATTTAGAGTCGTTGCTGGTTTGAGGGAGACGATCGGGAGGTGGGAAGGAGGAGAGGGGGTTACGGTGTGGAGGGAGACTCCACCTGTGGGTCAGGCGGGCTCTCTCTTTTTGGGAATTTAACTCCACTGGGACTGGGTTGTAGTTCACTATCACTTGCATGTCTTTTCACACCCTTTCCACAGACCGTATCAAGTGCCACTTGGTGTTGTCTATGTTTTAGGATGTCCCTAAATCAAAACAGCACATTGACATTAAACATGTTCATGCAATGTGTTGTCATCGCCTTATCAGGGCAATGTTTTTCCATGAATGCGGTCACCTTTTCGAACAATCCCAACACAGTACCTGATCTCAATGGACGGGACAGCGTCCTCTCATACCTCCTCCCCCGATGAGAGCTCCTTTATCTCCTGTTGCACCAGCTCTTTCAGCAGTTCCAAGAGTTCCTCAGTGGTCAGTTCATCACTGTGCTCCTCCACTAACTCCTGCACATCAGCGGCATCCACCTCTAGACCCAATGTGTGCTCCAGAGCAACAATATCATCCACTAAAAGCTAAAAGTGAGATAATTCTTCACTGTGGGGCCGAAAACGTCATTTACCCATTCACTGAACAAGATCCGCGTGACCCAGGACTTCTTGTTGGACCTCCACATCACATTCAGCCGTGTCTTGTGCACCTTACACGCCTTGAACACATGTGGATTTTCAGAGAGGTAGACGGGCAGCGGCCTTATCTTGCAATCGCCACTTGCATTGGCGCAGAGCATGAGGCTGTGCCGATCCTTCATCGGTTTGTGGCCAGGCAACGATTGTTCCTCTTGCGTGATGTAGGTCCTCTTCGTCAATTTTTTTTCCAAAACAGCCCAGTCTCGTCGCAATTGAAAACCTGTTGGGGCAGGAACTGCTCCCGATCAAGAAATTCCTGGAACTGTGGCACAAAAGTCTCAGCAGCAGCTTTATCAGAGCTGGCAGCCTTCCCATTTCGCACAACATTGAGTATACCACCCCTCTTCCTAAAGTTCTCGAATCATCCATGGCTTGCCTTAACCCTTAAACTGCGCAACGCGCCTGCAGGCTCACGTCTGGTTTGCGCAACGCGCCTCCGGGTATTTGTATTTTTCACGTTCCATTCAAAACTCCCGCGGCTACATGGGGTTCACATCAGCTTCCTCAGGGCTCTTGTAAACAGACGCCATCTTTAAAAAAAATCGTGGTCCACATTCCCGGGTGTGGGAGCCTCAGTAGTGTGTGAGCAACCAAGGCTGGCGCTCGCAGCATGAGCGCACAGCACTGCTGTTCAGCATGTGACCACAGCAACGCCTAATAATGTCAAAATATATATATAAATTGTATTATTTAGTGTTATATTAGAGCCTGAGTGTGATAATGACTGGGTACAATGTTCAAATATCAGTGATTCAATGCTGTTCACGATGTTCACAGCGCTAGCCACAGCACCAGAGCATTATTTCGTTCATCTAGGAATCTTCAAATGATTTCTTAGGTTCTTTTTCAAAATAAACGTGTGGTCAATTATTCATTTACAGGAATTAGTGACCAGGATTGTGATAATAGCAGGAATGTGGTTATAATTAGCGTTGTGCGTAGTATTGTGGAAGGAGGAATTTTGATGAGGGAGGGAGGGCGAGAATTGAGGTAGCCTCAATTGTGTGTGTGTGGCTGCCACTCTTGTTTTGCTCACCATACTAGCTTAGTGGTTCGCTATGGGCAACACATATGTACATGGGTATATATAGTGTGTGTATATAGTGTAAGAACAGCAACAGGATAATGTTGAGAGGAGCTATTTTGGTGAGGGAGGTGACGTAATCGTAGCGTCGTCTGCTGTGTGATTTTTCATGCAGTGTATGGTGGCCACTGTACTGTTTGGACACAATACCGGCTTACTTGCATAGTTCTGGTAAATAAAACATGTAGATAGGTATATAGAACATGTGTAATAAGAACTATAGCAATATGGTGGGAGGAGCAATGTTGGCGAGTAAGATGTTGGAGTGAGGGAGACTGGCTGGGTGTGGCTGCTCTCACTCAAGGTGTTCTGAATGTGTTCATGGCCCATACGAGGCAGCTGCTATTGGCCCATACGAGGCAGCTGCTATTGGCCCATACGAGGCAGCTGCTATTGGCCCATACGAGGCAGCTGCTATTGGCCCATACGCGGCAGCTGCTATTGGCCCATACGCGGCAGCTGCTATTGGCCCATACGCGGCAGCTGCTATTGGCCCATACGCGGCAGGTGCTATTGGCCCATACGAGGCAGCTGCTATTGGTCCATACGAGGCAGCTGCTATTGGCCCATACGAGGCAGCTGCTATTATCCCATACGCGGCAGCTGCTATTGGCCCATACGAGGCAGCTGCTATTGCCTATACGAGGCAGCTGCTATTGGCCCATACGCGGCAGCTGCTATTGGCCCATGCGGGGCAGCTGCTATTGGCCCATGCGGGGCAGCTGCTATTGGCCCATGCGGGGCAGCTGCTATTGGCCCATGCGGGGCAGCTGCTATTGGCCCATGCGGGGCAGCTGCTATTGGCCCATGCGGGGCAGCTGCTATTGGCCCATGCGGGGCAGCTGCTATTGGCCTATACGAGGCAGCTGATATTGGCCCATACGAGGCAGCTGCTATTGGCCCATACGAAGCAGCTGATATTGGCCCATACGAGGCAGCTGATATTGGCCCATACGAGGCAGCTGCTATTGGCCCATACGAAGCAGCTGCTACGCCGTGTTCTGAATGTGTTGATGGTGAATGTATATAGTGTGTGACAGTGTATAGTGTGTAAATAGATTGTATATATACACAAATTAGCATGATACATAGTAAATATGTGCTGCATATGTGTACACAAGTTTCATGCACGTAACACAGTGTCTACTGACAGTACGGATGTTGTACTGCGATATTATAGTGTACGTGTTCATTATACATTGGATTGGCACATAAAAACAATGAAAATGTATTTGGAAAGGTGCGCAAAAAATGAACGAAAATATATTCGCGGCAACTCGCGCGCCCCGCCCCGAGGGCCCCACCGCCCCCGAGAGCTTACGGCACGGGCGCACGGGGAATGATGACGTCACGCCCCAACTTCCGGACCCCATAGCAGCCAAAGTAAGTACAATTTCGACTTTTTTTTTGCATACCCATACTGAGGGAAGGGTTTTTGACACTTCAAAAAGAAAAAAGAATTTTTTCCAGAGAATTTATTTCCTGCGCACTGCGGGGGTGTCACATTTGGAGGCAACGCAGTTAAGGGGTTAAATAACTCCTCATCTTCAGACGATGCACCTGGTATCTTCCTGACAAGGTCTACATACAGCACCCTTGCCTTAGTACAAACGATAGCTTCAGAGACACTATCGCCATGTAATTTACGTTCATTCATCCAGACCAGCAGTAGCCTTTCAACATCATCTAGGAGTTTAGGACATTTCTTGGTAACCTTGGTAACTCCTTTGGCCACGTCAAGCGTCTTAAATTGTTTCTTCCTCTTCAAAATGGTGCTAATTGTTGAGGAAGACCTCCCATACTTTCTGGCACGAGGGTCTGGGGCTCCCCCTTCCCCCTCCTGGGAAGGGGGGAGCTGCGCAGACATACGGAGCGGCTCGTGTGACATCATGCTTGTTTGTTGGTTTTTCTTTTGGGGAGTTCTGTTCACTCGTTTGACGATTTTCGTTGTTAACCAGATTAGGGGTTTGTTTTGTGGCGCTTACCTTTTGGGGCGCCTGTCCTGGTTGATGGCAAATATAGAATACTCCAAATCACATGTGCATTTCTATGGGCCATTGTTCCCCATGCCTCAGTGAGGGGGCCAGGTTCTGGCTCGTGGTCTCCGGTAGGCTAGAACTCCACCCACATCGACTGATGCAAAATAGCTATGGTATCCATATCAGCCATGGATAGTTCTGGGAAGCCGTAGAGGCTCCCCCCGGAAAAGAACGAGCAAAACAACTGAGACACTGACAAAATCCTACGAAGGGAAAGGAAATGGCAGAAAGACTGCCAGGATACTTCATACTGTCGGTGAGAGGAAGACTGCAGGTGGGACACCATCAACGAAGCCACTTGATCACCATACAAATGTCGGTACACTCGCGTAAAAAAAAGAAGACGCGAAGAGCAGAAGACTAAGTCAAACCAATGAGGTACCTCACTGGCCTGACCTGCTGAAAGAGGCAAAGTCGCGGAAAAACTCCAGGGTTCGGACACCGTGAGAGTAGCATCTAAAACCAAGGCTGGGCCAGCCACCATGGGGCCAGGAGGACCACTCAACCCCGATAAGATCTGGCCGTGCCAGAACCTGAGGCAACAACTGGATTATGGGGTGAAGGTACAGGAGCCCCCACCTCGACTAGTCCTACCGGAAAGCGTCCACCTTGCAGTCGGGAACCTCTGCCACATATATGAGAAGGCGCCTCTTCAAGTTGGCATGAAGAGCTCCACTTCCGGGTGCCTGAACCTCCGACAAAGTCAAAGGAACAAGGCGTCATTAGACCTTCCACTCCGTGGAAAGAAGAATGAAGCAAGACAAGCCGTCTGCCAGGACATTGGACACACTAATGAACAAAATACCTGAATGTGAATGGCACGGAGAGCTAAACCCCGAGAAATCAACAGAAGAGCCACTCAAAGCAACCAGCCCCAAAGAGCCACAGACTGCAGAGATCCTCTGCGGTTGAGACAATGAACCACAGGAGGCAGTTCGAATAGAGCTGAAACACTGAGTCCCAAGGCAACCGAATCCACTGCAGTGCCTGCCACAAAGCAGCAAACTCCTGCACTGTGCTGTGAGCCCAACGAACAGATGGAGCCCAACGCCCCTGGTTGGCCTGGTGAGCGCTGGTCACAAAACCATAGCCAAGAGATGAGGAGTCCGTGAACACATCGAGTGAGAGAAGGGGAAGGCGTCAAGTTACCGAACCCCGAAAAACCCGAAGAGGAAGCGCGAGACGCAGTAACCGACGCAAGGACCCCCCCCCCCCCGAGGTCAAACCCAACCATCACAAGAGGGGCAAAAGAGGCTGCTTATTTCTGTAACATTCTAACAATGTTAGTTGCTCATTATCTCTTGGATGGTGTCTGTAGTCACTGGGGTTGCCAGGCTCTTGGCTGCCTTTCCAGCTGCTTAGTTCATCCTTCCCCAAGCCCTGGGTTTCCAGCCTAATCACCCCCCATGGATCAGCCCCTGTGTTCCTTCTCTTATTGATCAGATTTTTATTTCAAAAACTATTCTCTCGTAGGCACTGTTGGAAGCATGCAACGAGGAGCTTAAACCCAGCCCAGAAATCAAGCATTGAATACACTAAACTCATACCCAAGATGCATTTCATACTAAGACAAACTACAAAATTTGTTTATATGTGAATGCATTTTTAGTTTTTCCCTATAACAGTCAGGAGAGGCAACACAGCATTGTGGAAACATTTAATATATTTCTAAGCTAATACTTCTCAGCCCAACCCTTTTAGCTACAATGTGTTGGAGTGTAGGTATAGGTAGCTGTGTTATATATCTTACAGAAGAACTGTGCATAAGTAATGTAATGTGTAAATGTGAGAGTTGTATTGCTGACTAAGTTCTGCAATCCTTTGAACACACCTTGCTCTTTTGTTCCTCTAGCATAGTCTCAAGTATTGGCATAACCCAATCCTCAAACTTGCAGTAGTTGTCGTTTGGCACAATGAGGTTGCCTATTCTGTTGAGACCCTTGACACGTAGATCTTTTCCCTTCATATACCAGTCGCCAAGGTAGGTCGGGGCAAGGCATTTGATGATATCTTCTTCCACGCCTCCTGCAGTTGTTACCAAACAATCCACCAGTTTATGCTCCACCAAAAACCTGGAAGGGAGAGAAATTAAGTCAACCTGTCCATGTCTAATAATAATTATCATTCCTATTCAGTGGCAAGGTTTAACCCTTCAATTGCGCATTGCATCATATGATGCTTTGACCGACTTGCAGTAAATTGCACATCGCATCATGTGATGCTTTGGAGTACTACGCAAGATTTAAACGGCCCGCGGATATACGGGGTTCACCACACCTTCATCAGGGCTCTTGTAGACAGACGCCATTTTTAAAATAAATCGTGGGCCAAACTCCCGGGTGTTAGGGGCCTCAGTATTGAGTCAGCTACCAAGCCTGACGCACGCAGCATGAACTCACAGCAATGCTGTTCAGCTTGTGACCACAGCATCGCCTAAAAATGCCATAATATACTTGTTCATGCTATTATGTAGCGATGATATTATTACAGAAGACCCCTGACTGTGATAAAACTGACCAGGGTTCTGATAATAGCAGGATTGTGGTGATATTTGGCGCTGTGCGCCATGGAGGGAGGAGTAATGCTGTGGGAGGGAGGATGGTGGCGTTGTCTTTTGAGTGTGTGTGGCCAACTTTTATTGACTGAACTCACCATACCAGCTTAGTGGTTCGCTATGGTGAACACAAATGTAGATACTTATATATAACGTGTGAGATAACAGCGAGAGTAGGAGGTTGGGAGCCGCCATTTTGGTGAGGGAGGAGCGTCGTCTGCAGGACTTACCATGTTGTTTACTGATGACCACGATGGTCTTTGGGCACCATACCAGTTTACTTGTACAAGTATGGTGAATAAAACAGGTAGATATTTATATATAATGTGTGTATAATACATAATAACACCACAAACAGTATTGTTGTAGGAGAAATATTAGTGCGTCTGGCCTTGAGGGCGGCCGCCACCAGCTGACTGTGTGAGTAGCTACGTCTCTCTGCCTTTACTCACCATACAAGCTTAGATGTACAGTTATGGTGAACAAAACATGTAAATACTTATATATAACGTCTGTATATAAAAGCAAAAACAGTATGGTGGGTGAAGAATGGTGGCAAGTCAGGTGAGGTGAGGTGAGGGAGGGAGTGGCAGCCAGTTACTGCCTGCCACTGCCACTGCCACTCAGCATACCAACTTAGTGGTTCGTTATGGTGAACAAAACATGCAGATACTTATACATAACCTGTGTATATAGTGTAATAACCGACAAAGTATTTGTTCACTGTTTGATGAACATAATTGAATCAACAATATGCACACCATATTTTTGAGTACAGCGATGATTCACTCATTTTATTATATAAATATATCACACTACACACTATTGAATAATATTACAGCAAAAAAACTACGAAAAATCAATCAGAGACATTGAAATAATTAGGTAATTATCTCTCTGTGGCAACTCCGGCCTGACAGCTGGCGATCAACAAACCCCCTGGGATGCACGCTCAGTCAGCGCCTGATTTTTGCCAGAATTCCCCACCCTATAGTGGGCAATATATGCCACTTACGATTTTGTTATTATTTTTCCCGTGATCAGTGAACACAAATTAACAGGTTAGGAAGAAAAAATATTTTTTTTTTTTTGGTATGCACCTGTGGGTGTCAAATGGTATATAGCTATGCGCCATTTAAGGGTTAACCCTTGTATGGCACCTGGCTATTTAGCATATGTCACTCACAGGTATACACAGATATAGGATACCTGATCATCCAGGCTGGATACCTGATCAACCAGGCTGTGACTCATACGTCAGGCAGCGAGCAGCCGCGTCCAACAGCCTGGTTGCTCAGTCCAGCAACCAGGAGGCCTGGTCGACGACCGGGCCGCGGGGACACTAATCCCCGGAAGCACCTCAAGGTAACCTCAAGGTAACCACAGGCGCATACAAAAAAAAATATTTTTTCTTCTAAACCTGTTAATTTGTGTTCACTGATCATGGGAAAAATAATAAAAAAAATCGTAAGAGGCATATATTGCCCGCTATAGGGTGGGGAAGTCTGGCAAAAAACAGGCGCTGACTCAGCGTGCGTCCCAGGTGGTCTGTTGCTCGCCAGCTGTCAGGCCGGAGTTGCCACAAAGAGATAATTACCTAATTATTTCAATGTCTCTGATTGATTTTTCGTAGTTTTTTGCTGTAATATTATTCAATAGTGTGTAGTGTGATATATTTATATAATGAAATGAGTGAATCATCGCTGTACTCAAAAATATGGTGCGCATATTGTTGATTCAATTATGTTCATCAAACAGTGAACAAATACTTTGTCGGTTGTTACACTATATACACAGGTTTATATAAGTATCTGCATGTTTTGTTCACCATAACGAACCACTAAGTTGCTATTATGAGTCAAAAAGTAACGAGGAGTGACCGCCACACACCAGCCAGCCACTCGCTGCCACTCACTCCCTCAACACCTCACTCGCCCATATTCTCCTCCTACCATACTGTTTTTGCTTTTATTCACTATATACAGACTTTACTTCTTCCTTTGACTCCTTCTGAAGATGTATTATTATACGAAAGTACTTAAGGAAATTCCTGTTTCAATTTTCCTCCATGATCTGACACTGTCACATTTTTAATCACGTGTTTATTTTCGTGATATACACACATACAGACTTTATATATAAGTATCTACATTCATGTTCACCATAACGAACCACTAAGTTGGCATGCTGAGTGGCAATGGCAGCCCGCCACTGGCTGCTACTTCCTCCCTCCCTCAAGTCACCTGACTCAGTCACATTCTCCTCCCACAATACTGTTTTTGCTTTTATTCACTATATACAGATGTTATATATAAGTATCTACATTCGTGTTCACCATAAC